>NC_074693.1:24793251-25013251 GCF_029448725.1 Salvelinus fontinalis | reverse complement strand
AGGCAAACCGAAACCAACATAGAAACAGATAACATAGAATGCCCACCCAACCTCACGTCCTGACCAACTAACACACAAAAACTAACATAAATAGGTCAGGAACGTGACAGTACCCCCCCCACAAGGTGCGAACTCCGGACGCACCAGCACAAAGTCTAGGGGAGGGTCTGGGTGGGCATCTAACCACGGTGGTGGCTCAGGCTCCGGGCGCGGTTCCCACCCCACCATAATCCATCCTAGCCCCCTCCCTTCAAGAATGTCCACCCTCTTACTTCCCCCACAAAATCCTCCTAATAACATATCTAATAATGACAATACCGGGACAGAGAGATAAACCAAGACAGAGGGATAGATAAGACTATAGAGGTAGATAAAGATAGAGAGGGAGATCAGGATAGAGGGGCAACTCCGGACTGAAAGGCAGCTCCGGACAGAGAGACAGCTCTGGACTGATGGGCAGTTCTGGGTATCTAGCCTTTTCAGGCTGAAGGGCAGCTCATGGCTGACTGACGACTCTCGATGCTCATGGCTGGCTGACGGCTCTCGACGCTCATGGCTGGCTGACGGCTCTCGACGCTCATGGCAGGCTGACGGCTCTCGACGCTCATGGCAGGCTGACGGCTCTCGACGCTCATGGCAGGCTGACGGCTCTCGACGCTCATGGCAGGCTGACGGCTCTCGACGCTCATGGCGCTCTGACGGCTCTGGCTGCTCATGGCGCACTGACGGCTCTGGCTGCTCATGGCGCTCTGACGGCTCTGGCTGCTCATGGCGCTCTGACGGCTCTGGCTGCTCATGGCGCTCTGACGGCTCTGGCTGCTCATGTCTGGTTGGCGGCTCTGGCAGATCCTGTCTGGTTGGCGGCTCTGGCAGATCCTGTCTGGTTGGCGGCTCTGGCAGATCCTGTCTGGTTGGCGGCTCTGGCGGATCCTGTCTGGCTGACGGCTCTAGCGGCTCCTGTCTGGCTGACGGCTCTAGCGGCTCCTGTCTGGCTGACGGCTCTGTAGGCTCATGGCAGACGGGCGGCTTTGCAGGCTCATGGCAGACGGGCGGCTTTGCAGGCTCCTGGCAGACGGATGGCTCAGACGGCGCTGGGGAGACGGATGGCTCAGATGGCGCTGGGGAGACGGATGGCTCAGATGACGCTGGGGAGACGGATGGCTCAGATGACGCTGGGGAGACGGATGGCTCTGGCCGGATATGGCGCACTGTAGACCTGGTGCGTGGTGCCGGAACTGGAGGCACCGTGCTAATGACAAGCACCTTCCTACTAGTGCGGGGAGCAGGGACAGGGCACACTGTATTCTCAAAGCCTACTCTACCCCTGATGCGTGGTACCGGCACTGGTGACGCCGGGCTGAGGACAAGCACATCAGGATTAGTAGGGGGAGAATATACAGTGTGTACAGGGCTCTGGAGACGCACTGGTAGCTTAGTGCGTGGGGCCGGAACTGGAGGCACCGGGCTAGATACACGCACTACAGGGAGAGTGCGTGGAGGAGGAACAGGGCTCAGGATACGCACTGGTAGCCTAGTGCGTAGTGTAGACACTGTAGGTACTAGGCTGGGGCGGGGAGGTGGTGCCGGAAATACCGGACCGTGGAGGCGTACTGGCTCTCTTGAGCATTGAGCCTGCCCGACCTTACCTGGTTGAATGCTCCCGGTTGCCCGACCAGTGCGGGGAGGTGGAATAACCCGCACCGGCCTATGTAGGCGAACCGGAGAAACCATGCGTAAGGCCGGTGCCATGTATGCCGGCCCGAGGAGACGCACTGGAGACCAGACGCGTTGAGCCGGCCTCATGACACCTGGCTCAATACCCAATCTAGCCCTCCCAGTGCGGGGAGGTGGAATAACCCGCACTGGGCTATGCACTCGTACAGGAGACACCGTGCGCTCTACTGCGTAACACGGCGCCTGCCCGTACTCCCGCTCTCCACGGTAAGCCTGGGAAGTGGGCGCAGGTCTCCTACCTGCCCTTGGCCCACTATCTCCTAGCCCCCCCCCAAGAAATTTTTGGGAATTACTTACGGGCTTTTTCGGCTTCCGTGCCAGACGCGTTCCCTCATAGCTCCGGTTCCTCTCCCAGGTAGCCTCTGCTCTCCTCCGTGCCTCCAGCTCAGCTTTGGGACGGCGATATTCTCCCTGCTGTGCCCATGGACCTCTCCCGTCCAATATTTCCTCCCAAGTCCAGAAATCCTTGTTTCTCTCCTGTCCTTTACTCCCTTTAGTTTCCCTTTGCCGCTTGGTCTTAGCTTGGTGGGTGATTCTGTAACGGGTGACGCTCTCCTCATCCTCGGAAGAGGTGAGGAGAGAAGGATCTTCAGACCAAAACGCAGGCTCAGGGAAATAAGCCATCTTTATTATAAATTACGATGGCACACGAAACGAAACAAAACACTTTCCAAACTACAAAATAACAAAACGACGTTGACGAGACCTGAACATAAACTTACATAACTAAACATAAACTTACGTACAGGTAACAGACGACATCGAAACGAAAACAAAACAAACAAACGCTACAGTCCTATGTGGTACGAACATAACATACGGACACAGGAGACAATCACCCACAAACAAACAGTGAGAATGCCCTACCTAAATATGACTCTTAATTAGAGGCAAACGCAAACCACCTGCCTCTAATCAAGAGCCATACCAGGCAAACCGAAACCAACATAGAAACAGATAACATAGAATGCCCACCCAACCTCACGTCCTGACCAACTAACACACAAAAACTAACATAAATAGGTCAGGAACGTGACAGAAACGCAAGAAACTGAATTATACCAACAAGACACTTGATGAAATTGAAAACGCAATTGACCAAAATCAGTTCTGGGACATGTGGAACAATTTAAGCACAACAAAGCCACAAGATTTAGCCATACAAGATGTAGGAATTTGGAAAACTTATTTTGAGAATCTATACAAAAACATCCCACAAAAAGACTTAAAACAGAACCAATTAGAAATTTTAAAAAAATGGAACATCCTTGAATCAGTCATTAAAAACAACCAAAATCCATTAGATTACCCAATAACCCAACAAGAACTAAATGAAAAGCTCAAATCTATTAAATCAAAGAAGGCTTGTGGTCTAGACAACATCAGAAATTAAATGCTGAAAAACAGCACACCTGAGTTGCAAAATGCTGTGCTTAAATTGTTCAACATGGTTTTAACTTCTGGCTGCTTCCCTGATGTCTGGAACCAGGGGCTCATCTCCCCTATCCACAAAAGTGGAGACAAATCAGACCCCAATAATTACAGGGGAATTTGTGTAAACAGTAACTTGGGAAAGGTTTTCTGTAGCATTTTGAATTCAAGAATTCAAACCTTTCTTCAAGAAAAAATGTAATAACTAAATGTCAAATTGGCTTTCTCCCTAACCATCGCACTACTGACGATATATACACCTTACACACACTAATTACTAAACACGTCCACCAAAAAAAAGAGGGCAAAATCTTTGCTTGCTTTATTGACTTTAAAAAAGCATTTGATTCTATTTGGCACGAAGGGCTATTCTACAAAATTCTCCAAAGTGGGCTTGGTGGTAAGGTGTATGACTTAATAAAATATATGTACACAGAAAACAAGTGTGCAATAAAAATCAAAACCAAAGAACAGAATTCTTTTCACAATGTCGAGGTGTGAGACAAGGCTGTAGTTTGAGTCCAAATCTTTTCAACATTTATATCAATGAATTAGCAGACATGTTGGACCATTCTCCAGCCCCAGGACTCACACTATTTGACACAGAGGTGAAATACCTGCTATATGCTGATGACTTGGTACTTCTATCACCAACCAAAGAAGGTCTTCAACAGAACATTAATATTCTAGAGCAATATTGCCATAATTGGGCCCTGGCAGTAAATTTCCCAATAACTAATATCATGATTTTCCAAAAACAAAACAGATGTCAGAAACACAAATATAAATTCATCCTGAACAACACCATCATTGACACACAAAAAATTAAACCTACCTTGGTCTGACCATATCTGCATCGGGAAACTTTAATAGGGCAGTGAATGCACTCAAAGAACAAGCCCGCAGAGCATTGTATGCAATAAAAATGAAATTATTCAAAATCAACATCCCAATTAGAATTTGTACCAAAATATTTGACAGCGTAATCCTACCAATAGCTCTTTATGGAAGTGAGGTTTGGGGGCCACTCAATAAACTGGACTTTAAAATGTGGGACAAACATCCAATTGAAGCCCTACATGCAGAATTCTGTCGGAAAATCCTACAAGTCCAGAGAAATACATCAACTAATGCATGTAGGGCAGAATTGGTCCGCTTTCCAGTAATAATGAAAATACAGAAAAGATCATAAAAATTTTGGCTACATCTAAATTCAAGTCCAAATTCGAGTCGGCAATTTAAAGCACTTCAAACCCAAGAGCTGAGCCCAGAAACGAGCCCTCTCAGTCAGCTGGTGTTGGACCTAACCAACCAAGCTGACACCAGCACTGCTTCAAAAGAAAGAATTCCAATAAATAAAATCATGAACCAATCAAAGGACTCATATATATACAACATTGGAAAAACGAAACAAAATCCCAAAGCCGACTAAATTGCTATCTGACCCTAAACAGAGAATATGAATTGGCTGAATATCTCTACTCTGTCAGAGATACGAAGCAGAGACAGATCCTTACCAAGTACAGGCTGAGTGACCACCGATTGGCAATAGAAACCGGCAGACATAAAAAGACATGGCTACCCAAAGAGGAGCGTGTATGTGGTCACTGCACGACAGGGGAGGTAGAAACAGAGATGCACTTTCTCCTTTACTGTGATAAATATTCCTCACCAAGAGATTCATTATTCACAGAAATGACTACATTCATTCCAAATTTTAACTTATTAAACGCAGAGGAAAAACTAAAAATACTCATGGGCGAAGGAGCAATGGCTCCTCTTGCAGCCAAATATGTCTTTACCTGCCATAGCCTGAGGGACACTGAATAATAACATCTGTATAGTAAGCAGTAACTTACTTATTATGACTGTTATTGTTATTACTGTTATTGTTATTACTACCATTATTGTTGTTTATCATTCCAAATAGTAGTGGTATGGGTGGTAACGGTAATGATAGCAGTTTAATGATGGTGGTGGTGGTAGTGGTGGTAATGATGACAGTAGTTGTAGTACCGATGTAATGGTGAAGATGACCGTTATTTAGTTATAAGTTAGTTATAGTTAAAAAATTTATTACAATGTATATTGTATACATTGTTGCTTTGGCAATATTGACACAATGTTTTTCATGCCAATAAAGCAGCTTGAATTTGAATTTGAGAGAGAGAGAGAGAGAGAGAGAGAGAGAGAGAGAGAGAGAGAGAGAGAGAGAGAGAGAGAGAGAGAGAGAGAGAGAGAGAGAGAGAGAGAGAGAGAGAGAGAGAGAGAGAGAGAGAGAGAGAGAGAGAGAGAGGAAATTATATAAAAATCAGAGAGAGAATCACTAAAAAAATTCTAAAATATACTATGGAAAAAGAAGGAACAGCACATCATAAATCCTCTGAATATAATTGAAGAATCCATAGAATCTAACCACTTCTGGGAAAATTGGAACACACGAAACAAACAACAACACGGAGAGTTGTTGTATCCAAAACAGAGATGTATGGATAAACCACTTCTCTAATCTTTTTGGCTCTATAAATTAGAACAAACAGCAAAAACATATACATAATCAAATACAAATATTATTATCAACTATTAAAGACTCGTACATTTCCTCAGTGATAACAATGTATTGAACAAATGTGAAATTGGCTTTTTACCAAATTACCGTACGACCGACCACGTATTCACCCTGCACACCCTAATTGACAAACAAACCGGAAAAAAAGGCAGCCTTCTCATGCTGTGTTGGTTTCAAAAAGCTTTAGACTTCATTTGGCATGAGGGTCTGCTATACAAATTGATGGAAAGTGGTGTTGGGGGAAAAACATACAACATTATATAATCCATGTGCACAAACAACAAGTGTGCGGTTAAAATTGGCAAAAAATCATTCCACAGGGCCGTGGGATAAGACAGAGATGCAGCTTGAGCCCCACCTTCTTCAACATATATATCAATGAATTGGCGAGGGCACTAGAACGTTCTGCAGCACCCTACTAGAATCTGAAGTCAAATGTCTACTGTTTGCTGATGATCTGGTGCTTCTGTCCCCAACCAAGGAGGGCCTACAGCAGCATCTAGATCTTCTGCACAGATTCTGTCAAACCTGGGCCCTGACATTAAATCTCAGTAAGACAAAATTAATGGTTTTCCAAAAAAGGTCCAGTTGCCAGGACCACAAATACAAATTCTATCTAGACACCGTTGCCCTAGAGCACACAAAAAACAATATATACCTCGTTCTAAAGATCAGAGCCACAGGTAACTTCCACAAAGCTATGAACGATCTGAGAGGCAAGAAGGGCCTCCTACGCCATCAAAAGGAACATAAAATTCGACATACCAATTAGGATCTGGCAAAAAATACTTGAATCGGTTATAGAACTCATTGCCCTTTATGGTTGTATGGTCTGTGGTCCACTCACCAACCAAAAATTCACAAAATGGGACAAACACCAAATGGAGACTCTGCATGCAGAATTCTGCAAAATTATCCTCAGTGTAGCACGTAAAACACCAAATAATGCATGCAGAGCATAATTAGGCCGACACTCATTAATTATCCAAATCTAGAAAAGAGAGGTTAAATTCGTAACCAACTAATAGGAAGCGATTCCCAAACCTTCCGTAACCTTCCTCCTGACAGTTGTGACTGCTTTGTGTGATGTATTGTTGTCTCCACCTTCTTGCCCTTTGTGCTGTTGTCTGTGCCCAACAACGTTTGTACCCTGTTTTGTGCTGCTACCATGTTGTGCTGCTGTCATGTTGTGTTGCTACCATGTTGTGTTGCTACCATGCTGTGTTGTCATGTTTTGTTTGCCATGCTATATTGTCGTCTTAGGTCTCTGTTTATGTAGTGTTGTGTTGTCTTTCTTGTCATGATGTGTTTTCTGTCCTATATTTTTATTTTACTTATTTGTAATTTTAATCCCAGCCCCAACCTCGCAGGAGGACTTTTGCCTTTTGGTAGGCCGTCATTGTAAATAAGAATTTGTTCTTAACTGACTTGCCTAGTTAAATAAAGTTAAATAATAATAAATAACAAAGCCACCTACAGAGAGATGAACCTGGAGAAGAACCCCCTAAGCAAGCTGGTCCTGGGGCTCTGTTCACAAACACAAACAGACCCCACAGAGCCCCAGGACAGCAACACAATTAGACCCAACCAAATCATGAGAATACTAAAATATAATTACTTAACACATTGGAAAGAATTAAGAAAGAAACTGTTCAAACTAGAATGCTACTTGGCCCTAATCATAGAGTAAACCGTGGCCGAATACCTGACCACTATGACTGACCCAAAATTAAGGAAAGCTTTGACTATGTACAGACTCAGTGAGCATAGCCTTGCTATTGAGAGAGGCCGCCGTAGGCAGACCTGGCTCTCAAAAGAAGACAGGCTATGTGCACGCTGCCCACAACATTAGGTGGAAACTGAACTGCACTTCCTAACCTCCTGCCAAATGAATGACCATATTAGAGATACATATTTCCCTCAGATTACACAGACCCACAGAGAATCAGAAAACAAATCCAATTTTGAGAAACTCCCAAATCTATTGGCTGAAATACCACGCTGTACCATTACAGCAACAATATTTGTGACCTGTTGCCACAAGAAAAGGGCAACCAGTGAAGAACAAACACCATTGTAAATACAACCCGTATTTATGTTTATTTATTTTCCCTTTTGTACTTCAACTATTTGTACATCGATACAACTCTGTATAGAGACATAATAGGACATTTGAAATGCCTCTATTCCTTTGGAACTTTTATGTGTGTAATGTTTACTGTTCATTTTCTGTTTATTTTACTTTTGTTTATTATCTATTTCACTTGCATTGGCAATGTGAACATATGTTTCATATGCCAATAAAGCCCTTTGAATTTAATTTAATTGAGAGGGGGGGTATACAACGAGAGTGAGAGAGAAGAGAGAGAGAGGAGAGAAGAGAGAAGAGAGAGAGAGTCCTCCTCTGGTCTTACCCCCATTTGAAACAGATGTGGTTTATCACCCCAAACCTTAATGGGAGTCTCTGATCTGGTGCTGGGCTAAGATCACGTTCCAGCCTATCTTCTGTGCCAATCCTTTTTTAAATTATTCTCATTTGGGGGGAAATGCCACAGAAGAAAAAGCTATCTCAGCCCCTGCAACCAGCTAGCCAGCTAGCTCTTCTCACAACAATCTGAACCTAGTCTAATCCAATCAAATTCCACTCTCTCTGCCTACTTCAAATGGTGAGCCCTCGGACTTGTGACTGCATTAAAAGGGTCTCTCAGCCTTCCTTTGACCTCCATGGGACGTGACCAAAGACATGCTTATTATTTCATAGAGTGAAGCGTGTGTGTACGTGTGTGTGTGTACGTGTGTGTGTGTACGTGTGTGTGTGTACGTGTGTGTGTGTACGTGTGTGTGTACGTGTGTGTGTGTACGTGTGTGTGTGTACGTGTGTGTGTGTACGTGTGTGTGTGTACGTGTGTGTATGTGTGTGTGTACGTGTGTGTGTGTACGTGTGTGTGTGTACGTGTGTGTGTGTACGTGTGTGTGTGTATGCATCCACGCGGCATCCTATCCTGCACACTTTGCATAAAGTTTATTTTCGATTTAAGCATTCCCACTAAAAACCAATTTGAGATTTATTTAGATTTCGTGAACCTTTTAATCTAGTTCTTCCTGGAGAGCGCACCAGATCAAAGGCAGAGCCGGTCATCTCTTCTCACGCAAAGTAACATGAAATGGATTCCAGTACAAGCAAACATTTCTCCGATTAAGACATGAATACTTGTCTTTCTGGTATGTCAAGCGGAGAATTAACTATGATTAACTCCCCCCCCCCCCCCCCCCCCCCCCCCTCCCACACACACGCACACACACACACATGTTTAACTCGAGGAAAACAATCTCATGCATTTAGAAATACAACCAAGAAACTGAGCCAAGCAACAAGAAAAACAGTGCCTTCAAGGTGGTATCAGGTAAACATGTACACATGACCATAGGCTTGCTGCATGGTGTAAAACTGGAGCAAATCTCACTATGTATCTATTTCTATAGCGGACTGATAAAGGTACCGTCTTCGTCTGAGCAACAGTAGGCCAGTCACATACAGCATCTCCACACATCAATAAACCTCAAACAGCTATGCTGTATACTCATTGGCTGATCGTCCCTTCTTGTGTGTTTTCTGTGATTCTACAGGGATGATATCAGTGTAGGAATGGCTCCTAGCCGATTGGGAGTCCAGGCTATGACATCAAACAGCAGCACATGTTGAGGCCCTGCAGTCTAGTTTACAGCCAATGTGGAAACAAAGTTGGACTACCTGTGTGTGATTTACAGGGTTGATATCTGCAGGGGCAGAGTAAAAATGAGATTACACACATGAATTGAACAGCACTGGAACTGACACCCTGTGTAAGCACCATCCACAGAGCTATAACACTGCTTAACATTGATTTATAACACACTTAAATAAAAGGGGACTTTGGGGAAATGATTCATTTATTTTTCTGCTTCAACTTAAAGACGCGTTCCATTGAAATATAGGCAAACTTTGCTGCTACTGTTCATGTGTAAAGGCTGTGAAATTCTTCCTCAGAGATTCTGCAACTGGGAGGTTCTCTGGGGCGATAGGGGGGGAAATGGCCGCTGTGGGGGTTATTGTAGTGGAACAGGGAAATAAAGAAAACAGTCTCTCCACTGTTCTGGTTCTGCCTTTCTGTGGGGAAGAGAGAGAGAGATGGACATGGAGAAAGTAGGGAGGCATTGGTGTACACTTGATTAGGCCGTCATTGTAAAATAGCAATTTGTTCTTAACTGACTTGCCTAGTCAAATAAAGGTGAAATAAAATACAAAATAAATACAAATTTGGGTTCTCCTAGAGAGTGCCTATGCCAGTATTGTTGTGTATGTGAGCTGTAGTTTGAAGCCATGTCATTATAGCACAGCCAGTATGATTAGCTTGTTGTAATTGGTTTAGTTGATAGACCCTGACTTTTTCCATCGCCGCTCGCAACCTGGTTTATTTGCAACCTGGTTTATTCGCAACTTGGTTTATTTGCAACCTGGTTTATTTGCAACCTGGTTTATTTGCACAATTTTGTGTTGGACTGACTATTTTCATTTGTAAAAATCCTTCGCTGTTCAAACATTTCAATGCTCCTCTCCCTGCAATTTACAATATAATTGACTGTTTTTACCAAAGCATTAGGCTTGGATCACTGGCCCCCAAGGTTCAGGCATCTCTTAGTTCTCTCAGGACAGATCAAATGGAGCCAGCTAACCAATGCCGCTGAATTTTCTCTCGCAAGGAAAATTGGGCTGCATAAATGTGGATTTTAATCGCCAGACAGTATTTAGCTTTCTTCTCTTCTTTTGATGTCACCATATTTGCTGGCCCACGTGTGAGCAACATCTTACTCAGTGTCTGCAATAGGAAAAGCACATCCTTCCATTTTTTTTATTTAAATGGTGATCCCCTTGTGTAATTATGAGTAGTAATGTCAACAGGAGAAGCTGGGAGGAATCCAAAAGCACTAGCTGACGCATGAGGAGCCGTGCACAGCCAGGTGTCTGTGATTGACTTTTCTCGTGGACTCAGAGCACAGACAAAGACTCTAAAGGGGGTCCAAGTGGGAACGGCATAAAAACTAAATGTGCCCAGCAAACCTCCTTCAACCCTGAGAGAAAGGCTCGGGAATTTGGGGCTCGAGGCAACATTCAGTATTTTCCAGACCCCTTTTGTGAGCAGAGACACATTTCTTTAATTGTCAGTGACTCTCCGACACCGTGCACACACATCAGTCACAGAGGCTGCTTTATTTATTTAATCTGTTGTTCCCGCTCTTCCTTTCTCTGTTGTTGCTTCCTTTCTGATGTCAGGTATTTAAGCAGCCTGTCTATGTTATAGAGGCCAGTGAATGGGCTTGATGGGGTGGACTCTCAATGGACAGCATGTGACCCATCTGGCCAAAAACTCCTTGATGAGCCCTCGCTCTTTGTTGACTTGTTTTTGTTTGTCTGTGAGAAAATAGAGTAAAGCTCACTTCATTGGTTAGGAGGTTACAGATTTATTATGATGGTACTGGGGATTTCATTATCCATAGTCAAACAAGTCAACAAATATGTTTGGACCTTTGTAGTCCAGGAGTCAGAACTTTGGAAAGAGAAGAGAGGTGGGCCTCGCTCTAGCTGCGAGGAGAAAGGGCTTTTCCAGCTGAATGAGGCATCCAAACCTGTTATTCCTATCGTCGTATCATTTGTTCTTCCTTCTAGAAACTCTGCTTTCGTCTCCCAATTGCAGGCAATCACAGAAAAGCAATCGCTTCAGTGGCCTGTGTGGGCTGGGTCGGAGGACGTGTCGGTCAGGCGGTAGAGCCGGTGTAAAACAAGGTTCATTATGAAGTGTGAGAGAGATGGTGCCTTCACGGTCCAGCACACACATGTTTGCTCAGAGGTGATTAACTGCCCCCCAAAGAGGAAGCGCTGTAATACTCTGGCTACTGGGTTTTTCTGAAAGGAGGGGGGGGGGGGGGTTGTAGGGTAAGTCGTTCGGCCTTGGGAGTGAGCTGAGGGAGTTTTGAAGAATCCCCAGAACCAAAACAACATTGTCCTTCTTATCCACTTACCAATATGGACACCCCAAGTTCAGAAAGAGATTTGTGGTCCTTGAACAGCAACATTTCAAGACCAATCTCGAAGTCAGTCCGACACCGTCTCTCTGATCTGTCTTATTGTCAGTGTGGAGCTGAGGTGATGAACGGGGGGCTCTTTAATTAAAGATTAAGAGAGGTTAACCCCCAGCTGCTTATGTTTCATTGGGCCCCAAAAATCTGCGTCCTGGTCGCTGGGGGCTTTGCTGAGCCGGGCCCCGGGCCCCACTGAGTGAATCCACACAAAGGCCTCTGGGAATGCTACTGCCGGTGTCCCCAACTGTGTTCCCCAAAACCTTCCCGGGTCCCCTGCCAGTCCTGCACTGCAATCATCCCCACATGTGGTGGCATTCACACTCCACCACCATGGCACACTTCATTAGGGCCTGGCCTTTAACCTGGCCTACCTATAGCTCCAGGTCGGAGGGGAAGCTGGCTTAGTGGAGGTGGTGGGGGTAGAGGGTTAATGAACCACTGGCTGCATCGTGCCACCTAGAGAGAGCTTGACAAGGCGAGCCAGGGCAATACGTCAGGGAAACCGTGCTTGTCCGACTCATCAGCACTTCAACAGTACTCACGTGAACAGGGTGTCTGTAGGGAGACAGAGGAGGCAGAGGTCAAGCCAGTGAAAGGCTGTAAATCACAGAGGGGGCCGATCCAAAGGTCAGCCAGTCATGGCGATTAGGAGGGCTGGGCAACGCAACATGAGAAAGTCGGGGGTGGCACACCACAGCAACAGACCCTCAAAATCTGGGCCATTTTTGGGGAAAATCACTGAAAGGTCTTTCCTCTTAAGAAAAAGCACTTTGTAAATTTGTTGTAAACTCAAATGAGTGCATAATCAAACAAGAGAGCAGTGAGCCGGAGTTTGAGAACAGTTGGTGGGCTCTAGTGTTTCTAATGGAAAGTCAACTGTAGTCTCTAATGTGTGTGTTTTTCATCCATTGTGGCTGCTGTTTCTAAAGTACGGCGATGAATTACCCTATTCCTCTGTGTAATGGGTTGTACTGTAAAGTCTCTTTGGTACCACTATTACATGTGGTGTAATTGTAATGACTCAGTAGCTCCAGGTGTTGTGAAGAAGCCAGCTCCACATCCTTCTCTGCGTTCAACACAGAGCCTAGTAAAACAGTGCTGACCCAGACTGTGCAACACTCACACAATTCCCCACATGTTTTAGTCTGCATTGTCTGTATTATCCCTCACTTCCTGAAAACAAACGAACCCCACCGATTAGCCCAGTGCTCTATTTCTGCCACCATCTCCTCTCTCAGCATTATCTAGCAGTATTCAAGCCTATCCCAAACCAAAAGGGCAGAGTGGGTTACCACTTCAGTGAGCCTGGACCAGTAGAGGTCCCATCCCCTCCCATTCCCATCCACACACTCCAATGAGGAAAAGCCATGCAGATTCTAATCCCTCTGTTCCCCTTTCTTTTCTTCTAAGGGAGATTAAAAATAATAGAGTGCAATTTGGACCAAGGCCAAAGCCAGGCGAGACGTGCAAAGTATTGTTGTATGATTTCCACTTAGAGCTGTGAAAGGAAAGGGCCGCTGTCTTGTTAGCTGGTGTGGCATTGAAGACCTTCACAAGCCAGTTGGTCAACTGGAATCGCAGTGTTCCATTCTTGTGCCATACAAAATGCACATAGAAGATGGTTCACATGGCAACGCTTTCCCCTTAAAGCAAATAATTAATAAATGAATAGTAATACGGTAATAAACTATTCATATTTATCCGGGGTGTTCGTCTCATGTTGCTCAAGAGACCTTGGTTTTCATCTTTCATGTTGTTGGTTAAAAGGAAAGGGGAGTGGCTAAAAGCGACGGCCGTCTCTGTGTGGATCTTTCTAGATATTTTCATATGACCAGAGCTTCTCTTCTTTCTCTGTCCCGTTCACCTCAAAGGGAAAATAAAAAAAAGTTTGTCAGTCCCCTGTTTCTTTTGTTGTGCTCTTTCTTCTCCGTGCTCTCCCTAATCCCAGCCATGCACGAGCGATCAGTTGTGTCCTGTTGTTTCACTGTTCTGCTCGTTTTCAATCAGTAGGGTTCTGCCTTTGTTCCTTTTCTTTGACAAACACAGAAAAGGTAAGGAGAGAGGGACGGGTAATGAAAACTCCTCTGTAGACTCAAGCCTTTGTATTCCTGATCAGCTTCTTTTTTTTATATAGTGACTGTAATTAAGGGGGATTGTTGAGGTGATGTTGCTCTCTGTTGCCTTCCCCTGTTGGGCTTTTGAGAGTTAGAGGGGGGTGAACGCTGGCATCAAAGCATCTTTTCTGGTGTCCAGAGGTCGCAGAACCAACCTGAACCATGGTTTGAAGTATGAATCCATTATAAAGACCAGCAGACTAGACATCCGTGCCCTGTTGAAACCAATACCCCACAGTCCGCAGCCCACTGAAGGCATGGCAGGAAGCTGTACATCAAAACCGCTACCTGAAACACAAACAGGATTATGAAAAGACGACTGTAGGGAGATTTGGGCTCTTTTTTTAAACACCACACAAAATTTTGGCTTTGATCGCTTGACATTGTCGTTGGTGATCTCGCTGACAAACATGATCAACATGCTCTTGACACTTTGGGCAATCTACAAAACATTGCATTTGTTTTGTGCAGAAACAATGTACAGAAAACGAGTGGTCCACCACCTGTTGACAAAGCCCTGTGTCCCTGCAGGCACGTATGAGACATAACAGTAGAGAAAGCCCTGTGTCCCTGCAGGCACTATGAGACATAACAGTAGAGAAAGCCCTGTGTCCCTGCAGGGACGTATGAGACATAACAGTAGAGAAAGCCCTGTGTCCCTGCAGGGACGTATGAGACATAACAGTAGAGAAAGCCCTGTGTCCCTGCAGGCACGTATGAGACATACAGTAGAGAAAGCCCTGTGTCCCTGCAGGCACGTATGAGACATAACAGTAGAGAAAGCCCTGTGTCCCTGCAGGGACGTATGAGACATAACAGTAGAGAAAGCCCTGTGTCCCTGCAGGCACGTATGAGACATAACAGTAGAGAAAGCCCTGTGTCCCTGCAGGGACGTATGAGACATAACAGTAGAGAAAGCCCTGTGTCCCTGCAGGCACGTATGAGACATAACAGTAGAGAAAGCCCTGTGTCCCTGCAGGCACGTATGAGACATAACAGTAGAGAAAGCCCTGTGTCCCTGCAGGGACGTATGAGACATAACAGTAGAGAAAGCCCTGTGTCCCTGCAGGCACGTATGAGACATAACAGTAGAGAAAGCCCTGTGTCCCTGCAGGGACGTATGAGACATAACAGTAGAGAAAGCCCTGGTCCAGGGGTCCATGAGACTTGTTGGTTGGTGAGGTGATAGTTATTAGTGTGATCATGGTCCTGTATATTCGGTCTATCTGGGCTCAATGGGGACAGAGGCTGAGACCCATTCAAAGGGACAGTGTATTGTTACAGGTTGATCTGTAACCTCTGTGGTTGTCGGGCCTAATTCTGGGTGGGGTGACTGGCCCGGCCAATGCTGCACAGGAAATTATGATCACAAATGTCTTCCTGTCGACTCCTGCACTTGGCACTACAAAGTGATCTGGGCCGCCATTACCTGAATGGGGCTGGAATGAGAGCAGACAGCCGCATCATCCCGGCTCTTAGTGCATCAGGGCCGTGCACAAGTGGCCATTGTTGACGCGAAAGACGGGATTAAGGAGGGTCTTCAAGGGAATTGATTTTCATGTGAGAACAATGCGGAGGGCGAGGAGAGCCGGGTCGCGAGTCTGAATCACACGGCTGGAGAGTCGCTTTATGAAAGAGGGCGCGCCACCGCCAGAGCTGAGATTAAAGCAATCAGGTTCTTCAGCTCTCTCTCTCTCTCTCTCTCTGTCTCTCTCTCTCTGTCTGTCTCACTCTCTCTGTCTCTCTCTGTCTCTCTCTCTCTCTCTCTGTCTCTCTCTCTCTGTCTCTCTGTCTCTCTCTCTCTGTCTCTCTCTCTCTCTGTCTCACTCTCTCTCTCTCTCTCTCTGTCTGTCTCTCTCTCTCTCTCTCTCTCTGTCTGTCTCTGTCTCTCTCTCTCTCCCTCATATTACCCTAAAGAATCACAAGGGAGGAAAAAGTGGTGAAGAGGGTGAAGAAATGGTTTACTTTCTGCACCTTTCCTCTTCCTCTTTGCCTCTACAGGAGGGCCGTGGAGTGGGTGGAGGTACGTGAGGGAGTCTGTTTGGAGAAAGAAGAGCAGCAGCAGATTATGCCCCTTCTGTCCAAAGCTACAGCCAAGGCCACAGTCTCATCTGTCTGTGTGTGTATAAAGCAGAGCAGTTGGGGGGGGTGACGGGGGGTGGGGGGGGGGGTATTTCTCTTTCAGGGCCAGTGTTGGGGGGCGAACATGACGTGTCGCTGAGAGGGGATCAGGGGTTACAGATAAAAGGGGCGGTCGCCGCGCCCCTCCGTCTTTGGCCGGCTGTGTGCAGCTGTGGGCACAATTGTGGCCGGCCTAATTTGCATAAGTTTGGCAGAGGACTCCGGGCGGCGGCACAGGACAGGGGGTGTAGCCCCCGTTTAAAATGGAGGCATGTAAACAACCCAGTGTATGCACATTAACACATATACTGTCTGTACTACACAATACACAACACATATACTGTCTGTACTACACAATACACAACACATATACTGTCTGTACTACACAATACACAACACATATACTGTCCGTACTACACAATACACAACACATATACTGTCTGTACTACACAATACACAACACCAGCCACCGAGAGAGGAAAAAAGCCTCTGATATTAGCCTACAATGTTGCTAGAACCACAGAAAGAGGTGAGGAGAAGTGGGTGATAAGGGCATGTCAGCCTGATGCCATAGTGAGGGAGTGTGCGGGGGCTCCTTGGCGGAGTGTCCCATCCTGACTCCAGACAGGTTTATTGGGCTTGATGAGTGCTAAGCTCCTGTGATCTCCCTTTGTGGTTTCATTGGGAAGCGCTGGTGCGCTGAGCTCGGCAGCCCATAGCAGACCCCGGAAGACCCAGCCCCCGCTCCTAGGGCTTGGTCATTAGACAGATTGTGAACAGGCTGCGTGGCGGCCCCAGCCAGGGCTGAAGGACCCACCAGCCACTTCATTAGGGGCTTTCTTCTCCCCACTCCGCTTGCCTGCTTGTGTCTAGAATGCTCAGGTCTATTTAATCACATAATTCTCCTCAAGTGCCCGGAGGAGACTACGGCACATCAAAGGCCCTTTAGACACATGACAACTCACACAGATTCATTTTATTTGTCTTCTAGAATGTGCATTGCTTTTTAATTGAGAGGCCTTTATTTTTTACTTCTCCTTCTGTCTTTTTCCAACTGTCTCTTTGATGTCTTCCTGTTTTTTGGGGGGGACGGCAGCGCATCCCTCTGCTGGTGGGCTTTGAACTGCTCTGGTAGAGGTTAGGGCCCAGAGGTCTGGGGCCGGGACCTCCTAACTTCTCTCTGCGAGAGGGGTGACCTCTAGGACCTGAAGGGGCGGAGAGAGAGTGTCCAAACTCAGCCTCCCTTTGATGTGCCCTCTTTAACTGCTGTTAATTAGCCGGGGTGGCTAAACGTTTAGCTTGAGAGTGAAAGAACTTGGTCTAAGGGGGCATGTGTGTCCAAGACACTGCCTCCTACTTTTTCTAGTTGTGTCCTGACTGAGATCCTTTTGAAACAATGTGGTAATCAGACACAAACTTGTTTGGATCGCGTGGCAGTGGGGTAAGCGCGACAGCCTCTTGACATGAGCTCATGGAGACAAAGCTTTGCGGAGCGGCCGTGTTTACAGAGCGTGGAAGACACAGCAAGTCTTTGAGATTTAACAGAGTCTCCGTTATCAACATCCTGATATCCCACTCTCTGGGTTGTTCCTCGGTTTGCTGCTTTAAATGCATCTAAAGCAAAGGAAAGGTAGCATGAAGCTGCTTATCGGACCAGATGCAGTCGCAGCAGCAAGTCATTTCAAGCTAGTTTATCATATCGCTCCGCAATCTTCCTACCCACTTCGGGAGCCCTTAATATCAATTTTGGAAGATATGGCTTTCATCAAGTATCTAGTGAGTGGTCAGGGTTTCTGGCAGAATCCAATTTCCCCTTCCTCTCCTCTCCCAGCTCAGGTCCCTAGTCAGAGTGGTGGCCTCAGCTGTAACATGCTGGATTCATCACGGCTGGAAAATCAATTCTTTATTTCTGCACTTTGTGGATAATAATTTCCCAGCGTCTCAGTAGGAAAGGGCAAATAAAGCCTGCTTGTTTCATTTTGGAGCAGCAGTAAAATGTCCCCCTGCTGCTGTCCAGACCTCGGCTCCACTCCTGGTCTTAAGTCCATAGGCCCAGAAATAGAGCCCCTGAAATAAGTCAGTAATACTGTATATAGCAAAGACACCGTATGGCAATACGTCCGAATTAAGACCAGTATCACCAGCCATAAACACTTCTTTCCCCACAGTTCCAGCAACACATTTTTTGAATTATATTATACCGCATGTACAGTACATGATCATAAGTCGTTAAGCAACTGGTGACCTATTTCATTTCCCCCATGCTACCAGCACCAGATACTCTTCTAAGCCCGAGGCACACTTCAATCATTTGTCCTAAAACTGTCCTGTTGCTTGGTGCTCGAGGTAGTGGGGGGAGCTAGGCTGGGTGTAGTTGATATGGAAGTAGTATTGATCTACTATTGACTGAACAGCAGCGTGTCCAGACAGTTCTAATCCCACGAGACCTTCTAAACAATCATTCTATCATTTTCCGGTAACCTGATAGGTCTGTGCACCTGCCAAACCTCGGCTGGCACAGCAGAAATCAAACATTTGGAAAACGAGAAAAAAAACAATTGTACCCCAGGACATAGAAATGTAGTTTCTGCCACAACAAACAAAAAAACGTGTTCTGGAGAAAGATCCTTTTGTCTAACAAGCATGAAAGGATTTCAGGAGATTGACTCTGATTTTAAACATCAAGGCTTAACCTATTTCTTTACGAATAAGGAGTTTCAGGGACTGAGTGGCTCTCTCTGTGCACCACTTGATGACCCATTTAAGTTATCTGCTTATCCGTGATAAATACGTGGGGGCGGGTGGAAGCTGTGGTATGATGTCGTTCCGTGTATTATTTATGTGACACATCTGATCAAACTGCCGTTTGCCATGTTCTGTGCTGTACTGTATGTTGCCAGGACTGACTAGATGATCTGCGAGGAAACATCTCCAGAGAGGTAATAAAGAGTTGCAGGAACTCGGTTTCCTGATGCAACTCAATGACATGATAGGCGGTTCTCAACAAAATCCCTCATCTTCGTATGGTCATGGTATACCACAGATAACATTCATTTGAAAGATAATCGGGATGGGCTCCTAACTGGTGACAGAATAAAGTCGATTCATATGGGGCCCTGGGAATGAAGACCATCATTGTCTTGTGAATGGAAATTTTCAATAGACTGTGTGTGACAGATCCATCGATTGGAATCAAATGTAGTAAATATGAGGAACTATTGAGTCAAATAGCTCCTCTTATCCCAAACTATTTGCTCAACACACTAGATCTGTCTCATCTGATGACTGCTGGACTGTGTTGTCCCTCCCTATGTGGTGTGGTGTGTGCAGTGTGATGAGCCGTGTGTGTGTGTGTGTGTGTGTGTGTGTGTGTGTGTGTGTGTGTGTGTGTGTGTGTGTGTGTGTGTGTGTGTGTGTGTGTGTGTGTGTGTGTGTGTGTGTGTGTGTGTGTGTGTGTGTGTGTGTGTGTGTGTGTGTGTGTGTGTGTGCGTGTGTGTGTGTGTGTGTTTGCTTATTTATGTGCTTCTCTGTGTGGATGCTACTGTGTGTTTGGTAGTCAGGCCAGGTTCAGAAGTGCCGAGAGGCTGTTCTCCAGCCTGGCCACCTGCAGCTGTGGGATCGATCGGCTCTCTAGGACCCTCACTTCCCATGCGCCCCTCCTGGCCCCACCCCCACATCAGAATCAATGCCGCGAGGGGGCTCCCTATTTTACATCCTCCTGGTGCTACTGAAGCTCAAGGCCCGACGAATCAGACCCACCGAAGATGTCACACATTAACACAGGTGGGCATACATGCACACCCACAACCTCTAATAGGTAGCTATGAGGTCACAGGTAGAGGTCAACACCCTCTCTGTTCCCCCTCTAGCTGGACCTCTGTGGCCCAGAGGGAGTAGACTCAGCAGAGGACAGTCTCAGACTCAAATCCCTCTCATTTCTTACCTCCCACGACTCTCCTCAGCGCGCACGGCCGGGCTCATCACAGCACATTGCTTCTGATGAGAACAAACCGGTCCTGCAGGAGAGGTGGAGGGAGTTGGAGATCGTGCCAAGCCTTTACAGGGAGCGCAGGGTGAGAGAAGTTGTCTATGTACTATCAAGGACTTCTAACAGAGCCGATCCTGATGAGAGTAAAAACATAAAAGACTCAGCCTTGTGGTTAGGGTGTCCGCCCTACGATTGGAAGGTTGAGACTTTGAAAATGGGACTTGGTGCATCTCTGCTTGGCACTCAGCATTAAGGAGATTGGGGATAAGGCCCTGCGATAGACTAGTGTCCTGTCCAGGGGGTGTACTTGGAAATAAAGATATTACAATTTGCTTACCTAGTTTTCTTACAGATGCAGGATCTAAA
The DNA here is from genome assembly GCF_029448725.1 of Salvelinus fontinalis. NCBI lineage: Eukaryota > Metazoa > Chordata > Actinopteri > Salmoniformes > Salmonidae > Salvelinus > Salvelinus fontinalis. Next base: position 24,992,811 of record NC_074693.1, on the reverse strand, counting down.
TTGGATCACCCTGTTGCAGGAGAACATTCGTGCAATGTAGGAAATGTAAAACTTGTAATGCATTTGATGTTTAAAAAGGCTTCTGAAGTTTGTAATTTCCATTTAAAAATGTCAGACTTGATTTTCCCCTACAAAATATGTCCATTAATTATAACCCACATAATAATTCACACATCCTGTTGCTGCAGTATTATTTCCCTGCGGTAGCAAACTGGTTCAAATGAAGATCCTACATCTGTACCCATGCATACATCTATTCAAGTGGAAAAAGAGGCAGTTCGATATAAAGATAGTATTAAAATGTGCTCACTTAGTATGCTTATGTGTTAAGGGTCTAGTGGACATTCCCTTTACCAGCCTAGAAGATCCGTTTTCCCGTCTCTCCCCCCCTCTCTCCCTCTGTGGTCATATATGATGCATGTAGGAAATGATTGTGGGTTTATAAAAGGCTGTTGACTTCAGCAGACATGCAATAAATGAAGCTGTTTGTGTAGGAGGGGGAAAACACAGGCTCTTTAGGAACACTTAGGGCTGATCTCCTGTACAGACTTCACTCTCCCTCACGCTCTCTCTCTCTCCCTCACGCTCTCTCTCTCTCTCTCTCTCTCTCTCTCTCTCTCTCTCTCTCTCTCTCTCTCTCTCTCACACTACTGTGTCACAGGCCACAGCACAATCTCATTCTGTTCTTCTGGTTGGTGGTGGTAACACAGTGGGATATATCCACACAAATTACACACATAAAACTCGCAAAGCCTGGAAAATATGTTAATAGTTTCCGTACCCCCTTACCAGCAACTGCATGTGCCGTGCTGGCGAGGCCCGCCAACATTATTGGTGCAATTAAACGTGAAACACAAGAGAGGAACATGGGGGAGAAGGAGCCCAAAATGGCAATAAACAAGGGAAATGACACTAGACAACTTGTAATTTATGGACGTCGTTTCAAAGGCAAGAGAGACACTGTTCCTACGCTGCCAGAGAGGGGAGAGTGAGGCAGGATCCCGGCATTAAAGGAACTATTCACAGTACGTAAGTGCATCAAAGAACCACAGAGACAAGTAAAGAGAAAACTGTGACTTCAAAATCCAAACGTGATGAGTGATGCACACAGGGAAGGAGGGAGAGAGAGAGAGGGAGAGAGAGAGAGAGGAGAGAGAGGAGAGAGAGAGGAGAGAGAGAGAGAGAGAGAGAGAGAGAGAGAGAGAGAGAGAGAGAGAGAGAGAGAGAGAGAGAGAGAGAGAGAGAGAGAGAGAGAGAGAGAGAGAGGAGAGAGAGAGAGAGAGAGGAGAGAGAGAGAGGAGAGAGAGAGAGAGAGAGAGAGAGAGAGAGAGAGAGAGAGAGAGAGAGAGAGAGAGAGAGAGAGAGAGAGAGAGAGAGAGAGAGAGAGAGAGAGGCCCCTGGATGCAGGCATACTCTCCTCATCTCAAAGAACGCTAAATCACACACCCAGGCTGTCAAGGGAGGAGACGCCATTAAAGTGAATAGAACCTGAGCCTCCAAGCCCCACCCCCCTGAAAAGACACTAACATCATCGTTTACTTCTTTATTTTCTTTCCAAAATGAGTTGTACTCAGTGTTAAACATTCATACAAAACAAAACATATGGGGCTTCGAGGATGGCGTCTCTGAACAAAGAAAAGCAGCAACAAAAACAGTCTGGTTATGAAGTATCTGCACCTGATCATAATGATATCGTATTTAAATACGTTTGCAGTAACACGCTACGAGAAACTAGGTTAGCATGAACGAGCATTTAGAGCATGGTAGCATGCTCTCTGAAGCAGTATTTACAGTTTACTTGGTAACCCATGATTTGTGTAGTTTCATATTATTTTTGTCTATTTCATGGAGCACAAAAATGTCAGGCCCTAAAAGTGGACTATTTCAAACCAATATCCATTTCTGTCAAACAAAAAGAGATAAAAACGATTCAGATTTAGAACGATAGATTCGGGTCCATGATTATAGTATTTCGGTGAAAAGCTATTTGTCTGAACGCTCCCTCTCACCATCATCAATTGGCTACATTGTTACACACAGAGAAAGGAAAATACCCTCCTAAATAGAATTATTTAACAATAAGGAACAGAGTATCTGGCTCATTATGACGCAATGAGACAGTCGGCATCATTGAACAGTTAGGAACAGTGCCTAATTTAGTAAACTACACCTAAAATTATTTTCCTACCTAACATTTTTCCCCATGAAAATTATGTGAGTCATTCAGCTCAATTGAACATTACAACACACCCGAAGGAAGTACTGAAGCTTTTCCAAAATGTTAAATTCTGATGAAATAAAGAGCACTGCGCAATCAAATTAGTAATTCAGAGCGTAGGTATCCAATAATTCACCAATGATGCTTGTCGGATCCTCCCCACGTCTCCAAATGGAACTAATTTACTCAATGAAGGGGAAACACTTCCTCCCAGAGAGGGACAGGAGCTACTAAAACAGTTCTATTAAACTGGAGGCATAAATATCCCAATTCCAGCCCAAAGTATCTTCATTTGGACCCGAATGTGAGATATGCCGTTGCCATAGTGAAATGGCGACGGCTGCAGCCCTCCTCCCAGCCGTATGTGCGTGTGCATGTGCGTGTGTGTGCATTGATGCCTACTTCGTGCTGTGTTCCCCTTTCAGACTCCAGAATAGTGTCTCTACTAATCCGTGAAAGTTGCGGCGCTCTGAACCAGTGGCCAAGCCTTTTCCCACTGAATCGGGGCCCAGGGTCTGCACTCTGCTTCACACTTGATTGGTCCCTCCCGTGGCAGGACTCCCCTCCCTGCTGGGCGTGGGCCCATCCCCCTTGCTGGGCCGCTCAGCGCTACCTAATCGGCTTCTACCCACCGTAATTACAATCATGAGCCTGGGACTCATCATCGCACCGCATCATAGCCCAAGCCTGCCTTTCCCGGTAGCCCAGGCCTCACCAGCACTGCCACCCCCAGCCTAGGCCCCGTGGCCCTAGCCCTGGCCCGAGCCCCAGCCGCCTTCCTCCAGGAGAGCACCTGTTCAGGCCTGTGGGCTTGGCTGAGTTTGGGGATAGCTCCTGGGGAAAGCCATGGAGTAAGAGAGAGGGTGACACCAGCCAGCCAAAACGTTGCTGCTGCTCTGCTGCTGTCCTCCCGCCCCCCATCCTGGACTGATGTGTATATTTGGGGTGAATTGGGATTCAACACTGAGGAGCTCTCAGAGGTACATCCATGTACCTATAGAGCTGCAGTTAAAGCCACCATGTGGAGTCCTTTGAAATATCTGACCAGCCTAAAGACTACTCTCACAATGGGACCAGTCAGTCGTGGTGGGAATGGTCAGTCCGTGTGGGCTCTAGGTGGGACACAATCACAACGTACAAAAAGAAACTCCACTTCCTCTGCTCATCCATGTGTAGTATGAGAAAAGTAGGACAAAAAGCACGTCTAACTCGTCCTCTATCAAGTGAGGATTTGCGCAGCGTCACTGAAGTCCTTGGTTTATGTCCTATTGCAGCATTACGGTGAGCAGCAGAGCATATTGGACGGGGCCAGGTGAAACCCACTGTCCTGGCAGAGAATCCAAAGTCTGTCAGAGTGGGGAAACATGTCAAAGTTCACAAAGTGTGCTGGCACAAACAGTAGCCCAGAGTGTTTATCAGACGGATACCCAGCACTCGTTAGCTTATTACTCTCATATTAGGGACATTTTCCCTTGCATGGGTTGGCATAGTCCTGCTAGCCTCTCTTCACGCGGCCCAGGCTCTGTCAGAGCAGATCAAAAGACATTTCCTCACATCTCCAGACGCCGGGGAAAAGAGAAGAAAAGAGAGAAGAAAAGAGAGAAGAAAAGAGCCAGAAGGGGGCATACTGCTCTCTCTTGACTCTGGTCTTTTGGTGAATAAGGACTTTCACAGTACCCCTTCTTTCTTCTCATACTTCAGTAAAAAAAAAAAACGGGGGGAAAAAGTTGCTGGTATTTCCAATCACATTTGGCCAAATTATATTCCAAAATGTTCTATATCAAAAACAATTATCATCAGATAAACTTAGACTTGTCCAATGTGGAATTTAGAGCATTTTTCGGAGAGAAAAAAGAGGTCTCCACAAATCTGACTGGATTCCAGGCAGCCGAGACCCCCTCGAAGTGGGAATGAAAAGTGTAACCTCAGCCTCCCAGCTGTACGTCTCAATTCATAATCCTTCCCCAAAAACCTCACCAGAGAGCCGCCCCGGCCGTCACTCCCATGGCGTTCTCTGCCGGTGCCTGCTCAGATTTATGGGGCAGTCCGGTGTCAGACTCTCGACCTGAAAGGGATTTGGGCTTTCTTAGTGGTTAGGGAGGTGGTCAGGGGAGCAATGGTGGATTCTCTCTAAGCACCTAGTACCCAGTACTGGGCCTCTAGTCTGGCACACCCACCTTATCCTGGTCTCATACACCTCGGACACTCTGGACATTACCGACAACGGCCCGGTCTGGCGCCGACAGTCGCAGTGTGGATGGCAGCAGCACCAAGGTGAGGGACTATTTCTGGGTGTGTGTTTATGCAGGTGGACAGTGTCCCTATGAGGACTTGTTGTATTCTGACTAGGGCCATAGGACTGGACTGGGCTAGGCTGCTATGGACAGAGGTAGGGCCGCAACATCCATATTACTTAATGACAACCTAGCTTCATTGAATGGTTCAGATGGCTAAATGGGTGTGAAGATGTCAGCTGCCGGTTGGCTGTCCTGCTTGCACTGTCCTGATTGCACAATACATTGACAGCTAGCATGTTCATTATCAAGGCAGACATATTTAATCATGAATGTGTTCTGTATATTTACCTACTTTATCAAGAGGCAGAATTCTACTTCAGAGTTGACTTTACAAAATAGACACGAAATAGATAACAGATATGATCTTATGATACCTCGGTCCAACTGTTACCATGGAAAAAAAGTGTATTAAAAATGTATTGATTTCCAACTAAATATTCTGGGGATGTTGAAAAAGAGGAGCTAATTGGAAGACCTATAACTAATTGATAATGTATATGTAAATCATGCATTTTCAAAGGGCTGGGAGCCTTTAATTTACCAAAAAATTATGTTAATTCAAACACATCTGTCCATAGCTACAGTATCTCTGTTTGGAGTAGCTGACTGAGGAAAAACTATTTGGGTACTTCACCACCAACTGTCCTACTTACCTAGAAAACCTGACAGAGGAACTACCGTAGTCACTTCTGGAAAATGAGCTGCTAGGGAAGGGCTTCGGTCCAGTCTTTCACAGCTCAGTTGATCTCCATTGAAGTAAACAAACCCAAGGTCACCTCTGGACAGCTTGGTCTATACATCCCGTGGTTTGGTGTGTATGTTGTCGGGGTGGGGAGGTGGGGGCAGTGGGTGGTAGAGTCAGACTCCGGACGAGATCATCCCGTGTGTGTGTGTGTGTGTGTGTGTGTGTGTGACATGTGGCAGACTATTACTCAATACCGTCTGGAACATTCTAAGCAGGAAATGGAAACGTTGCAGGGAGGCACGTACGCCATTGTGCACATTACTTTACATACGCTACCCACTCCTCATACCGTACATTGGGGGGAAAGCCTAAAAAACATGCTATACTAGAAATACTTCATCTGTATTTACAGCAAATACATACATGATCATTATTTAAAGTGAGAGAGGGAGGACCATATACAGCCGAACGTATACAGTTGAATTTTTTACAAAATGGCTGCCATGGTGGTAAGCAGCTAAAAGAGCACGAAGAAGATGGAGCGGAAATATGCTGAATGTTGTTTTCCCATTCTCTGTGGAATAGTAGACTGTTAGGGATTCCAAGTCTGAGAAGGCATTCAATTGTAGATACTTGGATCCTATGTTTTCCACAATTGTTTTACCAAAAGCTGAGCCCGTAAAGTATGTTTGTTTTTTCCCATATTCCCCACCCACAGTTTAGGTAACTTGCTCAGTTAGTCCTCACTAAAACCATTTGCTGACGTACCAACCTTCTTCACAAGCAACAATCTCCATGAGGGTATCTCTTTGCGACAGTGATACTTCTGTTGTTAAGGGCAGACTGAACATTTCCGGCATCCCATTTCAGTTGATTGCGATATCAAACAATATTTTTATATTCACACTTACGTCTTAAAATGAATCATAATTTCAACATTTCATGATAAATGTGGAAGGTGTAAAAGCCTGCGAGAGGTTGACTGGAATACATCTTCAGCAAATGCTAATATGAATACTGATATCTCTAAGTCAGTTGCCAATGTATGCTAGCAAGAATATGTAGCATAGCATCTTTACTTGGGCAACAGGAATATGGAGGTTCTATACCACTCTGCCAAAAAGTCTCTCCTTTTATTAAATCCTATTTATTTGTAAAATATGACAGCTTCATATGAAAGTCTATTTGAGCCTTTGCACTTGAAAGCTTTCATAGTATGAAACAAGAAAAGCTTTCCAAATGCTTTACCCTTTTTTCTCCCCACGAGATGGGTTAACTTTGGGAAATCATGTGAGAGACGTTTTTCTTTGCAATTGAGAATGAAAAGAATAAGTTAGCAAACTTTCTCTCCCACCAGCTTCAAACCAACTCCTTTTAGATTCAGAGAGGCTATAGCTACTAAGGAGAGGGAAACTCACAATAGTGAGGATTTGTGGTTTCCTCTATGGTGTGCACCCGGTACAGTAGGCTATGAAGAGTATTAAGAAAACATGTGAATGGCATAAAATATAATACTGAAAGAGAAGGCAACATTCATCATCCTAGCCGCCAAAAACTGGATGCTAAGTGCTAGGTTTTATAGGATATTAATGTTGTGTGTATCGCCATGTTCGAGTATAAAACTAAACACAAACAACACCTCCTTTTCCTGACAATATTATATTCCAATATACAATATTGTTCCGGTATCATTGGAATAGCACAGGCCTATATAAATCCCTTTGTACTGTTTAGTACGTTAAGTGTCTGGTTGAACTTAAGGGTGAGCACTATTAAAAATTGAAACAGAGAATGACAAAAGATTGAAAAAGAAATGAAGATGTGTCATTGTTATTTGGAGGCGTTGTGATGGGGGGGCCTGATGACAGAGTTTTATGTCGCTCTACAGATGAACACATGAAAGACAGATGGTATGCTTTCATTTCACAAAACTCTGGGATGCTTCACATTTCAAATCTCACAGAGAGAAACATCTGACTTGGCTGACAGTTTTGATCAAGTCTCTGTCTTAGTTGATTCTCACATATCATTAAATATTATTAGATGATGACTCAAGAGTCATCCATTCATAACCGTTCCCTTGAAGAAATAACGCGCCTCACTGGAAATAAAAGAAACTTCTCCCAATTAGATCCCAACTTGAAACAGCTAATGAATTTCTCAATCTTTTGATACCACGCTTAAACATTTACAAACTGAAAACAATGGAAACAATTCAAAGAAAACTCACAGATGCCAATATAAAACGCTGACAAACAAACGCAATTTCTGTAATAATTGCTTATATTGTAGTTTCAGTCTTTCAGAAACAAATTGTCTGACATGGGCTATAAAACTTTCAAACAATGCCAGGTGGCGTTGGTCTTTGCATCTGCATGTATTGTGCTACGTGGAGAAAGCTCTCAGCAACCAGAATCTATGCACGTTAAGAATAACAAACGTTTTCTAATAGTGACCAATGCTCACAGTAATAGGCCTATTTCATAGGATGTCTTTACTGTAGGCTTACTTTTCGACAATGTACAATAGGCAAGTGTTTCACTGCACCTGCCTAACTGCCATGTAAATACATAGGTATTACAGATGCTCTTCTACAGTGGAACCAGCTTTACTATCACAAAACATGTTCATTAGGGGCCATTTTGTTTCATTCAATCCTTTAAAAAACATATTTGCGTGTACCTTAACCGAAGGCTAATGAGTTGCCTAGAAGCAAAGAAGTTGCAAAGTGTGTCTGTCTGTGTGTTGGTTGTCTCCTGAAAACTCATTAGGGCTCTCTTTGACAGCAAGGTCACAGGAGTTTATCTGTGTGCTGGTTGTCTCCTGAAAACTCATTCGGGCTCTCTTTGACAGCAAGGTCACAGGAGTTTATCTGTGTGTTGGTTGTCTCCTGAAAACTCATTCGGGCTCTCTTTGACAGCAAGGTCACAGGAGTTTATCTGTGTGCCGGTTAGGGATCTTTCTGTTCTGTTTCTTCAGCTTCTAGCATTTTGTGCAATAATTAGTTTAAACGCAGGCTCATTGCGCGCACTAATTCAATTCATACTGGGGACCTTTTACAGATTGTTAGAGTGGCGAGCAACGGCTGTGTGTTTTTCTCTTTTCAACCCTGAGCAGCAGCCACGATAGTGACCATTGACGCTATTGTGTCTGCTGGGGAAGTGTCCAGGTGTACAACATGTTTATACATTCTTCAGAAGTTATCTAAACATACGTAACATTGTTAATTTCAAGGATAGTATTATCAAATTGATTTCAGATAAATAAATATATATATACATTTACTCCAAACTGGTGTATGCATGCTATCATATGCATGTGTATCATACATACCCATTGTATTAGTATTCATGTAAGTCATTCAATTAATCTTGATAGAAAAAAAGTATAAAGTACAATGAAGTATAAATGAATGTAAGAAATATTTGTGGGGGACGCAGTGATGCGTTTAATTTTGTTATGCGGCTTCAATATTACTTTAATGCGTTTTGGTGAATTTGATAATTATAGACTAATGATCTCAATTAGTTATGCATTTTCCTGAGTGTATTCTTACTGTACTAACTGTGAAGAGGTCGTATCATATGTATGTACTCTGTATACAGTTCAACATTCTCAGCAGAGACTTCGACCCACTTGAAGACGATATGCTTTTTTATTTTATAATCATTTGAGTTGAGACAAGGAAATTATTTTTCTTAGCCAGATTTTTCTTAGTAAGATAAAATAAGTTCAGTGCATATATATTTAAAGCTCCTTGGTAATTATTTGTGTGAGATTGTTTGTTATTTGTGTGGGATTCAATTTGTGAAAATAGTACCTCTTGATTTGTGATCTGATAACATTCCACAATGAGGTGAATCAAATAGAGACTAAATGCATTTAATCATCAAAAATAAAATATACCTGTTTAGACAATTAGTATATCAATGATAAAACATCAATACAACAATCAATGGAAATCATATGTCATGTGATACACACCAAAAACAACATATTTACAAATATTTATTTTTGTTGCTCTGTAAAATCCAAGTCATGTATAAACATAAAAGGCAACAATGTGGTCGCAGGAAGTAATCAAATATGGTATGTTTCACAAATCAAACTTAAAGCAACCATTTTCAGAATGTTTCTTATGCTATACAATGTAATTTCCAGTAAAAATAATTCAAGGTATGCTTCAAAACCCAACATCTCTGATGAATTAGCAGGAGCGGCAATAAAATGAAATAAAAAAATGTTTCAATAAGGTATTTTGCAGTTACTACGTATTCAATTTGGTTTTAAATGTGCACCAGTGCACAATGGGTTTAACATTTGATATACCCAGCGAAAAGATGATCGACAGCTATTTGCCTGTTTAAGCCAATCGACATATTAATAACTGTATTAAGTGTATACTTACTGAGGTCATTTTCTCTGTGTCATAGTACGCCTCAATGTAACACAGAAGGAGAAACATGGAGCTAAAATGGTGGCGGGAACAGAAGGACACCTCTGTCGGACTGTCCTGTACAATACAGTTAATATGGCCTGATTCAAACTCAAATATTTTACGTTCCTCTAATTAACTGAGCATAGGCGTTGTGGGAGGGGCATGACGTATTGGTAGTTATAATTTTGATAACGCACGGCACGCACTGGCGTCTTCCCATTCTGTTGTTTGTGTGTTTTTCTACCACAGTAAACGTATAGTTGAAAACGGCGCCTGTGTGTTCCCTGTTCAGCCATTTTAACCCCATTAGCATATGGCCCGACAGTAGCCGTCACTATACTTCAGGATTTGTTTTAGTATCTGTTTCAAGTCATTCTGTATATTTGTCAGGGCCACACGTGACTGGTGACCTGATTACATGGTTCCACTTCCACACCTCAGCAGAGAATGGGAAGGGGCAGGTACAGCTGACAAAGACAGGCTATTCAATAACCTTGAAGTACTGTAAGGGCTATGTTTCAACGAACACGGAACTGTTTGGATCAATATAAACCGTCTTAACACCTGTGCTACAGGGTTAATAGCGCCATCGATTGTGTGAAGCGGGGAGTAGCGATGACGGCAGGTGACGTCAGACCGAGTATAGAGGGAAGACACAGGGAGTGCGTGGTATTGCCAATCTTCGTTATAGGATGACAAAAGAAGGGTTACATAACGTCACGATTTTCGACTGCCATTTTAATTTGCCCATGTCCCCGAGCAGGGGCCTGTAATCTTCCTTTCAAAAAAAAAAACAGGTTGCCATTATATAACCAGGAAGTGGCCTGCCAACGGCCTGCAGCTTGTTTATGGTGACATCTCGTTGCCGGGGTGACGGGGTCCTGCCAGTGTGCCGTCTTTATTAGTCTTTACGCACGGCTGGCATGGGCACCGCCCGGCAGCGGTTGCCCCAGTAGTCTCCCTACCCACTCTCCTGTGCCCCTTCTCAGACCCAGCTCTGGGGTTCACGTTGACAGACAGCTCGGGGCAGACACAGCCTGACCCGGAGAACGAGGAACACAAACTCAGCGCTCTGAAGGACCCTATTCTGGTCAGGCATTCAGTCGGCCCACTATCACAACTATACTCCTCTCATAACTAATTCATGATTGCAGAGTGCTCTATTCTGCCCTGAAATCATGTAAAATCATGCTCACTTACTAAAATGTCAGCCTTGATCAGTCTTGGATAATGGAAGTGTGTGCATTCTAACTCGTACCTTGCACTCATTTTACTGCTGAGTCTTGAAAAGGGGTAGGACATTTTTTTTTTAAAGCTATTTTGGCTGACACTGACCAACCATCTCAACTGTACTTTCAAAAGACGGCCTTGAGAAGACTGTGCTATGGGAAGACCATAGCACAGCCTATTTCGCTAAGTAAGAAAACCCCAAATATTTCAAATCTGAAACATGAAGACAGACTATTGTGATTACCTTTTAATCTGATGGCTGGATTCCTATTTCCAGGCGGGAAAGTCTCCTCCCGAGGAGCAGCAGGAGGCGCTGTAAAGCAGTTAGCCTTTTCATAACGCAACACGAGCAAAAACAAACATGGCTGATGGGTGTGGGAGTGTGGGGGGTGTGAGGGGGATGGTTAGATATGGTTGTGCAAGTTAATGCAGCATTACTATTGGATGAGCTTTTGGAAGCCTGTAGCATCTATATGAAAGAGATACTCCATCTTACCCACAGGCAGGCGCAACAACCGCTTTCACCTTCACCCACCATCCCAAAGTCATAGCCAGAATGCTGTACGAAAGTCTGGGCGTGTGTTTGGAAGCTACGTAGCTCAGACAGGAAGCACTCTGCTATTCAGGTTGTGCAACACAAGACGAAGCAACATGTGATAACCAAGGTGTTGTTATGCTAGTTAAAACACACCAGGCATGACTAGTTACATCTCTTTTCAGTAGAATTCATTCAGAATGCTGCAACCAACCACACATCCAGTTTGCAATGCAAATGTTGAGGCTGCTTCCCTAACGTCATTGTAATCCTTGGATTGCGTTTATGTATTTTATGTTTGTTTTGATATTTCCACGAGGAACTATCTGTGCAGAGAGTCTCCTGAGCAGAATCTGGTATGCTGTTTCAGGTCATTTCAATTCTAACGGGTTTTTTTCCCTCTATATTTGTACTAAGAACTCTGGGTATTCAGCGCCCGAGGGTTTGACGGTAGAAACACACGAGGTTTTGAAGCTTGTTTGGTTAAAGTGAAGCCGAGGTCAGGCTTAGGGGGATATAATAACTTGAGGCAAAGTGGAGTGACCGATTTTACCTTAATCCGCATGTGGAGCGAGAGCGTGAGTCACAACTGTGAACACACATAACGTTATTAAAACTCAATCTGTCGACAGGGCCAGAGACGTTTACTTCCTGAACATGTTCACACACCCACAGACACACTCACCTCGCTTTTGATCATTACTTCAAATCACAAAATGAATTTAAAATATATATATTTTCAAGTTAACAAGATTGTCAAAAAGGTTAGGTGCTGCAGAAATATTATAATTGGTGTCAAACATAATTATACTAACAAAAAATATACATTTCAAGGATTTTACTGAGTTACAGGTCCCATGTGGTTCAGTTGGTAGAGCATGGCACTTGCAACGCCAGGGTTGTGGGTTAGATTCCCACAGGGGACCAGTACAAACTAATATAAAAATGTATGCACTCTGGATAAGACTGTCTACGTAATTGTAAAATAATCACATCCAGGCCCAGCCAATCAGAATGAGTTTTTCCTGACAAAAAGGTTTTATTACAGACAGAAACACTCCTCAGTTTTGTCAGCTGTCCGAGTGGCTGGTCTCAGACGATCCCGCAGATGAAGAAGCCAGGTGTGGAGATCCTGGGCTGGCATGGTTACACGTGGTCTGCAGTTGTGAGGCCGGTTGGACATACTGCCAAATTCTCTAAAACAGCGTTGGAGGCGGCTTATGATAGAGAAATAAAAATGAAATTCTCTGGCAACAGCTATGGTGGACATTCCTGCAGTCAGCATGCCAATTGCACAATGCCTCCAAACTTGAGACATCTGTGGCATTGTTTTGTGTGACAAAACTGCACATTTTAGAGTGGCCTTTTATTGTCCCCAGCACAAGGTGCACCTGTGTAATGATCATGCTGTTTAATCAGCTTCTCGATATGCCACACCAGTCAGGTGGAAGGATTATCTTTGCAAAGGAGAAATACTCACTAACAGGGATGTAAATACATTTGTGCACAAAATTTGAGAGGCATAAGCTTGTGTGCGTGCGTATGGAACATTTTGAGAAATCTTTTATTTCAGCTCATGAAACATGAGGCCAACACTTTACATGTTGTGTTTTTATTTTTGTTCAGTATAATTAGACACTGAATAACCATGTGAATAACAGTATTCCAATTCATAATGATAACTTTACTTACAATATTTTCCCGATTACTGTATCCTTCGAGGCATCCCTTTTCCTTAAATTGTATGGCTCAGTTTACCAAACAGACTGGGAATATTGATCATTTGACAGCTCATTTCATACTACCCAACACCAGCAGGCTTGTCACTTTCCCACTTTCACCCAGTTATACAGATGACGGTGGCAGACAGAACACATGCCATGTTGATGCCCCGATGGTGCCCAGGTGATGCCCCGATGGTGCCCAGGTGGTGCCCAGGTGGTGCCCAGGTGATGCCCCGATGGTGCCCAGGTGGTGCCCAGGTGGTGCCCAGGTGATGCCCCGATGGTGCCCAGGTGGTGCCCAGGTGGTGCCCAGGTGGTGCCCAGGTGGTGCCCAGGTGATGCCCCGATGGTGCCCAGGTGGTGCCCCGATGGTGCCCAGGTGGTGCCCAGGTGGTGCCCAGGTGGTGCCCCGATGGTGCCCAGGTGGTGCCCCGATGGTGCCCAGGTGGTGCCCAGGTGGTCAAAGCCAGACCTCACAGAGACAAGCAAAACAAGAGCAGAACCATCCTTCAGAACCATCCTTCATTACATGAGCAGAGTATATGATTTGCATAGTGTGTACGTATAATTTAAAAGGAAAATAACAACGTGAGTTACTGTGTAATAAACTGTCAATGTACGTGTTTCCGCAGTCTCCGGTTGTAACTTCGCCTTGTTTGACGAGGCAACTCATTTAGTTCATTTGAAATTGGTGTCATCAAATTATTTTGGCAGAGGATAATGAAGACCCATCGGACATAATTATATATTTTTTAATTGGTCTGTGTTTATTAATTTACCAATTCGAAAAATACCGGGGTAGATTTTTTTACCTTAAAATATCAGAAGTGCGTTTGATGTGTTTTATATAACCCAGTGTCCTTGTTTTGGTAAAAGTGTCTCAATTACCGAAGCAGAAATGATCTGTGTTGTCATGTTAACATCAGTTAACCTCTCTTTTCATTTAGCTGTGTTACGGCATTGATTATGAACTGAGATAGATCACAGCACCACAAGCATGAGTAATGAAAAAAATAACTCCATTCTTATTGGTTTGTCTTTTCAAGGTCAAAGGACACTCTTGAATGAGGTATTACTTGTTCATTGAAGCAGTAGTGGATGATAGCATCGTGGTCACCGAGGCTCACTCAGGACTAGCTATATCCTTTGGCACTGTGGCTCGGCGGTGCTGAGCGAAGAAGTATTTTGTGACTTCAGGGCACATTAAGAACCAAATCAACATGGCTGCTGGGCCTGAAATGTGTGAGAAAGGGAGGGATCACCTAAATGAAATTGGCAAAGCAGGTGTGCAGCACAAGGCAGTGGGCTCCTCTATAAAGACATCTGCTGATTACACGGTGTGGGGAGGCCTGGTAGAAAGGAGAGGAGGCTGGCAGTGAATCGTGTAAAGAGATTGAGACCACACGACAGCCAGCTGAAAGAGTACAGCACACGATCCCACACAGCCAGGCGCTCGGAGCATGAAGCCATAAAGACGTGAAGAGGAAAGTTTCCTTCACTCTATTTTACTCAAGAGAAACTGGCTGCCCAGGGTGGCAGAATACTATTAGGGCCTGAAACCCATTCAAGTGTTTTCTACCATTTTGGTTTAGGTCTTCTAGCACGCGGCAGGCACACAAGAACATCCACCACACCACATAGGTTGGATTGAATTATCCTCGTTGTCATTTTCTTTTCTACTCTGGTGAAAAGGAACGGTTTGTGTGTGTACCTACAGTAGGAACCATGTTGTGTGATCCCCTCCCAAGATGGAGGTATCTTGGTGAATGTCAGTCTTGCATCTGAATGACATGTGGATAGATGGACAGTCCTGCCTGCGTGTCTCTGCCTGTGGGGGTTTGATTTGGTTGCCGTGCGGCTGGTGAAGGCGGAGGCCTGATTCCGGTGGCCCACGTGTGGCTGTGCAGTGGTGTGTGGGAAACCCCAGGGAGAGACATCGTGTCTCCATGATGCAGACACCTGCCCGTAGGACGCAGCAGGGGGGAAGCCTTGGCCTTGTACAGGACCCAGAGGCGTCCACTTCACAGAGGCTAGAGAGAAAGCCGAGAGATGCCGTCCACGCCATTCTGCCACGCTACGCCTAGCCTAGTTTTCTATTACAAACCAATGTCAACCTTCACCTCTATCCGGCAGTCACATCTTCTTACACCGCAAAGTTTAGGCGATATGGAAATGTTCACGTATAATAAAGCATTGACAGAGAAGGTGTATTCATTGTTATCGCTTCTCAGAAAGATTTCGTTTTGACTAAAGTATCGGTTTGTTATAACGATTCTCATCTGGAAAATGTAAATAACATCTGATGCGAACACAATCAAGCCACTGTTATTCCAAAATATGGTTCTAGTGTAATAGGAGTGTAATAGGTATAACAGTATAATTCTTAAAGCTCATTTTGCACATACGTAGCAAGAGAAAACAAAAAAGAAAGGATATGTGCTGCAAGGAAAGACTGAAACGGCGATTAAAAGAACAACTTGATTGGACATCTCTAGGAGTTAAAGTCAAGAGGTTGCGTGAGGTGTCAGAATTATTCTGCCTTTGGTCCGTATCTTCACTGCAACATAACGGGTGAGTGATGGATGATTGCATAACGGCTTCGATTCCATACGTTTCCCTCGATAATAACCTACAGTATTGAGTGACTGATAGACAGATTCAGATTGAGCGCGTGCCTCCAAAAATATTGTAGGTTACTTTACCTCAATGGGTTTGGAGTTCTGTCAGAGCTTCATATTTCTGTGTTAAATCCCAACTTACTTTTCAAGGCAACATTCGTCAGTAGTTCTGACTGGTAGGATAGGAATACTGTACTGCCATCTTTGATTTGGGCAACCGGCATCCGATAAAGGCTGAACGTTGTCATTGTAGATTGAAGTCCATCTTATTAATTAAGGCAAGGCTTACATTAAGCGAAATCCTTAGAAAGACGACATGTTTAGGTTTACGTTTCTTCAGAACATCTAAAGGGCATCTGTTTCTGCCTCTGTTCCAGCGCATGTGTCCGTCTGATCATGTTTAGTTAATGTGCCTGATGTCTGTTCTTCCTAAGCCTTCCCTCTCCTCCTGACCTTTCACCTATGCCCCCTCTCTCTCTTTGTTGTGCAGGTTGGAGTCCCCTTACCGACACCCACACAGCCACATGCCCCGCTCCGCCATGCAGACACCCAGGCACAGGTAAGTCTGGCCCAGGTGCACCCCACAGTGCCCCTGTCCCTCACGGGCTCACCCCCCGGTCCTCAGGTCAGACCGGGGCCCAGCATGCGGCTGCAGCAGGTCACAGAGGGCCCCTGACAGGCCCCGACACCCCAGAGATGGGACTCCAGGCTTGCATGCAGAAGAGTGTTTGAAGTGGGTCTGAGCAGGGCTATGTTACTTTGCCTTTAATTAGCTCCAGCAGCTGCTGCTTCCTGGTTGAAGGACCCCGGCACACTCCACCACTCCACTGTCTCCCTAATGTCTTACAGGTGACTGTCAGATGCACGTCAGCCTACCAGCCATGCTGGACTTAGCTGTCTAACCCGCTCTCACTTAGATTTACTCTGTCAAGGGGCGGACTGCTTAGCTACACGATGTTGCTGAGACGAGTTTCTCCCTAACATAGTCCCGCTTTGTTTTGTTTAGCGAGAAACAAAATAGTGGACGCTCACAAGTCTAGCTCAGTAACCAGAGCCAGGGTAAAATTATGCAAAAATGTCTCCCATCACCCACTACGTTCTTCTAGTTGCTCTTTTTATCACTCTTTAGAAACATTAACAGGTCTGAGGAAAAGGTAAAAGCAGGGAGAGCTTTCTTCTGATGACAGTAAATGTTCCACTCTGCGTTGCTTGTCTGTGTTTTACGCTCTGACAAAGAGTTCCTAACTGTTGGAAATTGCCCTCTGAGGACTGACAGCTGGAAATTGATCTCAGATTAGAAGCAAGCACCTCTCTCTCTCCCTGCTCTCCTTTGTCACTCCCAAGTTGGCAGATCACTCCTTAAAAACTCTACCAGAGATGAAAAAAGAGAGAGAGACTTCACAGTTGGCTTTGGAATACTAATACCCTGGACTCATTATATTAATGGGGTCCAGATTCCCATCATTGAGCATGCACCAATACCCTTTGAGTTTGCCGGGGTTAGAGGGTGCCCAGTACTTTGAAAGCCCTGACCTGCATATTGAACACGTTTTAATAGAACCCTTTGGAGGCTCCTGGTAGGATATGCAGTAACTCCTCGCCTTTACGTTCCTGCACCCTCTCCGTGTGATCTCATCAGATAGCCGCTTCAGTCTCGGATATGACCCGGTCCCAGGGGGGAGGGATGTGCAGTCAAGGCAAATTAGACCAGCAGTGTCTGTATCTCAGCCGAGGCCATTCTTTCCTGGAGACGTGAGTCCTTAAGAGATGCAGTGCTTTGAAGTGGAAAGGTGCCCGGTGTAAGGTTTTGGGAGAGATTCGGTGGGATTCCCTTCAGGGAACAGTGGAGGAGTCTGGCCTCTCGTTGGTCAATCACCAAGCCAAGCCAAATCAACCCACAATAAGGGGTGAGCGTCAAGAATGCAGACAGGGGTTCATAAAGAGGGATCTATGGGCAACAATGGTGGAAACCCTGGTAGCAGAGAAAAGAGCATCTACATTGTTTTTAATAGTAATGCACTGTATGCCTATGATGCATAAAGAATCCATAACACATATGATAAAAGACAGATTTAGAAAAAATGATTATGAACGTGTACATTTTGCATATGTGCCCAACAGCTGAAAGATGTATTGATAAAAAGCAATGAAGGCTGCATGCTCCTTTGCTTAACAAAGACTATTAATAAGCCACACATAAGCTCATTGCAACCAGAAATGCTGATGTTAGATTAAGAAAAGGGTAGAAACATTTGATAGATATCACAATTTGAAAGTGCCTGAGCATTCAGTGATTCTGTTATTGATAGAAGCATTAGGCAACAGCAAGCCCAGAAGCATTCCGGCTATTTCTCGCGAGGAGGCTGAAAGCACATTACAATATAATGATTATCTCCCTCTGATTCTGTGGTGTCACTATGTCGACCTGAGATACTATTAAGCACCGTCAAATAGAAAAGCATCCCTCACAATGAAAGAAGATTATCCATAGCCGGGGAATGAGGTGGTGGGTTTCTTTGTCCTGGCAGGCTGAAATATCCTTAAAACACCCCGTAATAAGACAAGCAGCAGGTATACGCCACAGACAGACAGACAGTGAGATAGTAGAGTGACTACGCCAGAGACAGTGAAAAGAAGGGCTCCAACTGGAGATTACAGTGAACAAACAGAAATCCTTTGAGGCTAAAAATGGCTGACTCAGGTAGCCAAGCACTAGCAGAATGAGTCACGTATCCAACTACTACATCCCCTATCTGTAAGCATCTGTATTACACAGACAGAAAACAGCACCATACTATAGGACCCTTATAGGAAATCATGTTCAGCTGCTAGGATTTGATTATCATATCCCATTCTTGACCGTAATGATCTCATAAAGCTTTCGATTTTGGGCTCGATCACCATGGCTGCAACATTGCTGGAGCTCTGTTACTCATGTGTGATTCTAAAAGCAGTCTGCACTGCTGTAGTGGCTGATACAAGCCTCGCACTCTAAAGTGTGGCGGTCATTTATCCTCTCTCAAGCTCCCATCGTCTTGATGTGATTCACACACTGACAAGAATCCATCTCCTGGGTATTGGGCAACAAAGAGGGGTGTTGGGGGGGGGGGGGGGTACAAGGCAGATAGAGATCACACGACTACATGACCTGACGGTCTATTCCACACTACACTCTTCCTCTCCTCCCTACCACACACACACACACACACACACACACACACACACACACACACACACACACACACACACACACACACACACACACACACACACACACACACACACACACACACACACACACACACACACACACACACACACACACACACACACACACACTGTGACACAGGTGCACAAGCATGCATACAAAAACATCCCTTAAGCACACCACAGCTCCCTTTCATCACAACTAGAGTGCAAAGGCGCATTCCTTGCTCTGGTTGGTTGGTCTCCTGCTTTCTTAAGGTTATAGTCTATTCTGTTTGTTTCAGTGTGTTTAATGAGCTCGCCGGGATTCTGAGTGAAGACAGAAGAATCTATAGGGACCCATGGTAGTCCATGACCACGTACATCCTCCTTCTAGAGAATACAACTAAAACTCTCAGAATATCATAAATATATTTGTGAGAAAAGTTTTCAAATATTGCTCATCTTTTAATGTAGTTTGTGATGTGGGCTGTGTTCAATCATTCTACAAATGAAAATAAAACATCTCTTGAGGTTTGCTGCCAATGTGAGCAGTTTTTTCTCCACTGGTTTTCACAGAAAGAGAGACGCATAAGCTCTTCAAAGATGAGTATTATTTAGAGACTACAATTCATTTGGCAGCTCATATGTTCTGCTCTCAAAGAGCTCAAGCTAGTCTGAGACATACTGGGGGTTGTTTTCAGCAGAAGAGAAGAGAAAGAATTTGGCTTGGTCCGAGGCCCCCCATCCCCACCCCCTTTTCAAAGATGGACCTTTTTCATCTCCTAGTGGTCTAGCACATTAGTGTGGTGACTATGTGCTTCACAGGTGGGAGTCTGCCTCCATCAAATAACCCAGTTCACTAAGGACGGGATTTGGCGCTGTTATTTTTCTATTAGGGAAGAATTATGCTAAGCCTTCAGAAGCCATCTTTGTGTTGCTATGGCAGCCCATATTTCCTGCCGGGTTGTGACCTTGAATGACTACAGTGCAAAGCCAAGTAGCACCAAGACCCTTTGAGGATTAGAAATGTGGACCTCATAGTTATGCAAAACACCTCAGATATGATTGAACCTTGAAAGGCTGAATGACAAGTTTATTGAGATCGCCGCTCTTTTCATCTGATCATTGTCAGTCGAACGTTCCCAATCACTTGGTATTCGTTGATCTGCAGCTTTTCCGCTTGCTTTTGTCTAGGTCAGATCTCTCTGCTAGGAATTTGGTGGGCTTTTCATTTATCCAGACACCAAATAGCCTTATACTTCATATTAATCCGTTGTGTCGTTATGTAACAAGAGGAATCACGTGATTATATTGATGCAAATAAAAAAAATGTAAAAGCCTAACATCTGATGGTATATCCATCACTTTGCTCAATAAAACATCTGCATTTCAATGGATAATTCCTCTGATGCAGAGATTATAGTGCATGCTGGTTACTGTGGCCTTAAAAGGATTTGGATTATAGCTTTAAATTATTAATAGTTCAAAAGTATTTAATCAATACTACTATACTGAGGAAACTTGCAAAGATCACCCCCCAAATCAATTGACATGAGTTTTTTTTGGACTGTTTTCCTCTAAATTTGAATCTCAACGTTGGTTTTGATGTGTAGCCTACACAGCTGGAATCTTAATCAACTGTGATATTCATTGAAAGTTTTTACATTTCTTATAATTTTCACTAGTGTTTTCAGGCCAGCCTTCAAAGTCTGAAATGTATTTTCAAGAGAGATGTATAGACAGCAACTGAAAGCTAACACAGGGATGGGGCTTTGAACATATGAGACTGATACTATTGTGGTCACAAAGCACAACAGGAGACTACTTTGAAGACGAAAGGGCTTTGGGTATCAGATTTCATCTTGGAAATAGTGTCAGAATACAAGCTCAAGTATTAGACCTGTTGAAACGGCCTATTAGGACTAGAGAAACCAGGATTGAGTTTAGAGACACTTCCTTGACTGCTCCCAACTGAAGATTGGGAAAGGTCAAGACTAACTTCAGAGTTTAAACCCAGGATTAGATAGAACACTAGGTTTTATTGTAGGTTTAGTTGCCCCACTCAATCCATCAGGATTCAGATGGGAAAGGGGACTTGCAATGCAAAGAACAACTTGACAATTTAGAGTTTTTACAAAATAAAGTGTTGTTATCAGAGAAAAATCTTGCCGTTGGCTTGAGAATTTATCAGCTTCAAGATCAAGCTGTGTCCTTGTCAGTTGATGGGTCTGTAGAAGAAGTTACACTTTCAGACTATGTCTATGCCTTGTCAATTTGGATGCTTCTGGAGTAGAAACAAACTCGACACTAGCCACTCTCATCAACATGATTTTGACAAATACTTGTCAGTTACCCATCTCCCCTAGCAACTTAATCAATCTCCGAGGTCCCAAGGAAGTAGGACTGTGAGTACAGATCTCTGTGTTTCTGTTCCTCAACCTTCTGCCATGAAATAGTTCTAGTCTTTGTGTCAGTGTTCGGTTTTGACAAAAGTGACATTCACATATTGGGTTGTTCTGTTGTCACAGTCGTGCCTGGCTTAAAGTGCTCTCCATGTGAGGTTTAGTCCTCTTTGATGTCAGGGTCTCCAGAGATCCGGTTTGAGCATGCTATCTGCTTCAACAGTTCTCTCCCGGCCTCTCATGCAGAGAGTGACACAGGAACTGCCAGAGCAGAGATTGACTCTTTCATTTCCTACCAACTACAAATGAAGGATGCTTAGAAAGTAAATTCAGGGGGTGCCAAGCACATTGCAATATTCTGTTGCAACTACTGAAGAAACGGTTGTTGATCATTAGGCTACCGTCTAAGCTTAACATTATGTTTAATCAATGCTCTGTGGCAACATCCACCACTTCCAAACTCAGAAAGCAACATTAACAGTAACATCATTATTTTTTCCAAGCAAATCTCAAATCTGTCATAAATGAATAGTTAATGTTGTAATCACTAACTGTTATGCACCAAAAGTGCCATATTTTAATAAAAACAAAGATGTCAAACTCAAAATAACAAAGAGGTCATGCTATTCCAAACTCTAGTGATACAAGCTCATCTGTTCCCATGTCACAAGGATGT
Organism: Salvelinus fontinalis; assembly: GCF_029448725.1. Classification (NCBI taxonomy): domain Eukaryota; kingdom Metazoa; phylum Chordata; class Actinopteri; order Salmoniformes; family Salmonidae; genus Salvelinus; species Salvelinus fontinalis. The sequence goes on along the minus strand of NC_074693.1, from coordinate 24,970,799 downwards.
AATTAAAGCATCCATGAAGAGAAAAAAAAACAAATTCCATAATACTGTTGATTTATTCATTGAAATTGAAGAAATATGGGCTAGTAGTTGAACTATTTCGTGTACACGAACGTCACAATTTGCCATTTACTCCTCCACTCATTAGATAACGTGCATCTTAACTGGAATGTACAATTTCATGAAGAAAAGGCTTGATTAATAATGATCTGGTAATCGTGTTTTATGCCTGTAAAGGCGGGAACACATCCCTCGCGCCGCCCTGCAACGCGGGGCTCACCTGAGATGCAACCTGAGCGCCACGTGACACTTGGGATTAGCGGCGATTAAAGAAGAATATTCCAATGTACCGTATGAATTTACCTGACAGTGCCAAAATAATTATCCACCCTTCGTGAAATACGTAATTAAGGGAACCCCAAAGACAGACATCTGAAATGGGGTGAAGTGTATTTAAAAATGGCTGTGAGTCAAACTAATTTCTCTTATTAATAAAAAATAATTAAACGAATGATTGATTGTAGGCTAAATAAAGGATTGCGGCCAGTTTACGTCCATACGTGATTGAAAGTGAAATATTTGTTTGGTGTGCTATTATTTCAAACTGGAAAGGGCCGGTTTTTTCTTTGGTTAAATAGTTTGCAATATATTTCCCGTTCCTTCCAATGTCAGTCCTTCGCCAGTTCAGGCTATGTAACATTGTCATGTTTTCATTTAGGCTAAATTACAGTTAAATTGTTGTTGCCTTTTAGGGGGAGGGGGGGGGGGGTATTATATGTTAATTCAATTAATTAAGCAATTAATCCGTTTGTAGAAACGACATGCTTTAATATCATGTAACAGCAAGCCGTTTTACCTTTGTAACCCAAATTGTGAGTCACACAAAAACAGATATGATATCACATGTGTAGCCTATATACGTTATAGGCTAAACTTACAGAAAGACAGAGCCATGTACCAGAAGTGCTTCAATTGGGGTCTACCCTGACATGGTGGGTTATATGCAACTATCAATATTTACACTGTTTAAGGAACAAATTCAGTTAAAGGTCACGGTTTCGATTGGCCATGTTATATACTCTTAGAAAAAAAGATTCTGGATAGAAGCATAAAGGGTTCTATGCTTGCGTCATCTGTGGCACACCTTAAGGTTCTAAATAGAACATCATTTTTTTCCATATAGAACCCCAAGGGATCCCATGTAGAACCTCAGCCATTGTTGGTTCATTGAAGAAGAAACCCCGGGGTTCTGATGAAATAACCCTACAGAACGGTTCTATATAGAACCTATAGGGGTGCCACATGAAGCAACCAAAATAAGCTTTTTGGTTCTATCCAGAACCTTTTTAAGAGTATATATTATAATGTCTGCCATCAGTGGAAGAAAGACATTTGAGTGAATTGTGTTTCCATTTAGATAATCAATGCTATCACATCTTGCAGGTGTCATAAAGTTCTGCATTTGATTGGAGCAGACACTGTGCCTTTTCAAGCTGTTGAGACATTATAGGCCTAATAAAATAATGCCATATTTTGAGATAGCTAAATATTGTCTTGTTAGAACATGAACACATGTTCCTCGTACGTATGACGCATTGTTTTCCATCCAATTCAACATTTGTTATAATTGGCTATTTAAGGACTAACTCCTATTTATTATTTTCCTTTGTTATTGGATTTCCTATATTGGCAATTTTGCAGACCCATAATGTTTAATAGCCGATAGTCCGATGGCTAATTTCATATAGGGTAATGATTTCTAAGACGGACAGACTTTTCTTAGTTAAAGAAAATGAAAAGCTGAACTATGAAAACAAAACAAAAAAAGCAGTGCTGTTATGGTTTATCATACCAAAATCTGATCCACTACAAAGGCCAGTAAGGGCTGTGGAAATAATGTAGGCCTTGGCCTAGGCTAAACCCCTGCTGAACGCAACTTGTAGACTAAACGAAACCTAAAATATTTCAGATTGTTACGTTTGTGTGATTTTTATTAGATACGACAATTTATCCCACAAAAGTGTTCTGTGACAAATTGGAATATGCTGCTAATTTACAGTAGCCAACAGTTGTCACGCACTTCAGAAAACAGAGATGGATATTTTGATGATTGCACTGCACACAATTTATAGCATATTTTATTCACAATTAAAATATGCAAAACATCTATTTTTCATAGTAGCATATTACGAAATATTGTGTCTATTTATCTCGAAGTTGGAAAATGGTGTTATTCTCTTAAATTATTAATAGACACCGTAAAATAGGCCATAGCTTAGCCTAGCTTGCTGACTGCATTCACAGGTGTGTTTTGGTGGACATGGCTTGTCCCTCGGGGGTGAAAATGTTTAGGACACTTTAGAATATACCAAAATAAAGTTACAATGGGATTGATTCAAAGCTCCTGAAATGTTCTCCACATATCGCCCAGAAAAGGTCCATTTTCAACTCTTCAATATTTATGTCTGGTGAAAAAAAAGATGAGGCCCTCCTCTATCCCATGTAAACACGGCCCTATGCATTGTGTAAATTACGTGGATTAGCCCCCCCTTTGTTGCCAGAACACTGGACCTCAGTGTACACACAGGGACTGACTGATTCAAGCCTCCTCCAAAGCCATTTGGCCTTAACTCTCGCTGACAAAGTTAAGGAAGTGTTACATCCATTCACTACTTAAATAACTAACATTTCAACCGGAAATAGGTCGTCAGAAAGTAGGCCTACCTGTCATTGTTGAATATCAGTTGTTTTCAGTGTTTGGAAAAATATGATTGTGATGTGGATACAAACGTGACTTCTGATTTCACCTTTGAAACTTCGTTAAAGTAGAACGGTATGAAACACTGCATACATTTTGTTTTTGTACCGAGAAATTGAAATTACCATATGCCAAGGTAATTTCCTGGTTTGGCCCCGGAAAGGACTTTACCTTATTTTCTATCATTTCAATTTCAATTAGTTGAATTGTTCACAATAATATTATTTAGGTTATTACAGCATAGAAACAGTGTGTATAATTATATTGAGTAGTGAAACAACCGTTGAACAATTATTATTAGTGTTCAATGCGATAACAATGGCAATACTGAATAGAAGGGGGGTCGAATAATAAATAGGCTAGTAGGATCTAATGCATAAGATGGCAAATTGGTTCCCGAAATTGGTTCGAGGGTTATGAGTGTGAAGGTTTTCTCAGGTGCCCTGATTAAGTGTGTGTGTGTGTGTGTGTGTGTGTGTGTGTGTGTGTGTGTGTGTGTGTGTGTGTGTGTGTGTGTGTGTGTGTGTGTGTGTGTGTGTGTGTGTGTGTGTGTGTGTGTGTGTCGACTAGGTGAAAAATCTGTCTATGTGCCCTTGAGCAAGTCACTTAACCCTAATTGCTCCTGTAAATCACTCCGGATAAGAGCTTCAGCTAAATGACTAAACTGTAAATGTGGGTTTTCCTATTTTTCCTATTTTAGTTGACATTTTATTGAATAATAGTCTGCAGTCAGATATGAAACGTTTTAAACGATTTTAACGCCTAATAACGTATTTATTTTGTTTATGCCATAGCCTAAACCCAAAGACGAACATGTATTTGTTTGATTGATGGCTCACTAAAAGTGAACGATACAAATTTCAGAGTCCCGATTATTCTATTTCGTTACAGACCATTTCTAAAATATGTGCACCTAAATTGAGTTAAAGCGTAATATCTATTATTTTTGAAAAGACGCCATGAAATTACCACTCATAAATAAAATAAGTCAAATATTGAACTTGGGACTGGATAAATTATGTAAGTGTGTCAGAAATGTGTTCTCAAATTGGGATCTTGTACAGAGTAAAGTTAGCTTTTTAGTTGTACATTTTCTCGCGCCTGACACTAACGTTCCCTAAAACATCATTTTTGTTTGCTATGAATGTACACAGGTTGTCACACGCCTTGTATTAAATGACCAAATCTGGAGGGAAATTAACCGCTTTCTATCCTCAAATCCGTATGTTTCTCTAGCCTAATTTAACTTCACATTCTTATCATCACAATTTTTTATACTTTCCCGAAACATCTGTGTTTCAGTTGCCTAGTTGCTTCTATAATAGAGGTCTGATAAGATTGTGGCAGAAAATGATTGAAACGCAGCAAGGCTCTGAGAAATTAATTTGTGATAGGACATCACAATTAGTCAAAGTATGTCTAATAAATGACTCATTACTTCATTTCTTATCATTTTATGTGGATGATTTGAAACCAACTTAGAATACCGTGACACGATTTTGTGTGGATAGGCTAGCAAGATGATATGATGGCAAAATAAGCTAGAATGTTTACTTGAATGAGATATTTATTCTAATGTCTTGAATATTATATTCTAAATAGGTTGTTCGGCATTGTATAGTTATTACAAATGTAAACAAATAGCAGACCAAGTGATTTAAACAGGGATAAACTCAACAGCTCGTTTTCTTCACCTGTCGCACCCAACGTTCACCCCTCCATTGATGTAAAAAGTAAACAAGTAAAAAGGTAAACGATTGTCTCTCATTCAATCTTTTGTCAAACTCGTGTTTCACCCCTTCTGTCAAGTCAAAATACAAACGACCCTGTAAAAATGTAACTATTATCGAAATAAGGCTATTTGAAAGTCAAAAGGCAATATCCGAAAGGTATCATTGTGAAATCGTCTGAATTTAGATAGTGGGTTGAAATTGTTATCGAAGCGTGAATAGGTCAATTAAAATATAGAAAAGGTAGAAAACAATTTGCTGTAAGATAGTGGAATAGTTTTACAGAAGAAAGTCTTGCCTTGACGAAAGTTGACAGAAACATTGCATGTGGTGTTTGTTTTGCGGGCTATGGGAACGAATTACACTTCAAATCAGTTTTTCCTCTCCTGCGCACCTGTGATGTATGAGGACTTGACTTCAGGTGTGCAAAAGTTGATCTGCGGAAAGAAGACAGCCCATGGTTCTTTATATTTAACGAATTAGAATTGATTTTACAAAAATAATAATTTCTAGGGACATATGTGCTCATCAGCCAAGTTTTTCGATGCAGGAATCCAATGCTCAAAACGAATCCGATCATGACTGTCGTAATTTGAAGGCCACATAATGTTAAAATTTAGGCCTGTTACTAAAAAAAGTCCTTATTTGTAAACCTGTCTCTTACCTGTCAATTGTCAATCGAACTGAAATAATGTGGTATCCCTCCTTTATGATTGAATGTGTGTTTTGTTAAGTCTAATTTGTAAAGATATATTGATCTATAAATTGATCTATAGTATAATTGTAAACCAGAATGTATTGATATGGTGACCAACATAACACAGTGTTGATATTCATGAAACATTTTCAATTAATTAAATGATGTTGATGCATATCGTCATATTTTACAAAGTAGCCTATTATAAGTAATGCATTTATTTTGTCTCCGTGCCTGTTAGTCTTCCAGTCAGAAGGCCCCATACAGGCATAGCTCTGTGCCTGTTAGTCTTCCAGTCAGAAGGCCCCATACAGGCATAGCTCTGTGCCTGTTAGTCTTCCAGTCAGAAGGCCCCATACAGGCATAGCTTGAACTTGAAAACAAAGTTTTTAAATGAGCTGCAATCATAAAACCATTAAAACTGCTCAAATTAAGGACAACGGTAGATTTCAGCTGCTATATGAATAACAAGATGCATGTTTTGCCGCGATGTATTGTTCTGTGAATCGTAATGAATCGTCTAAAATGGATCCTGGATGGACTCATGTTCATCATTAGGGGTTCCCTCATACAACTCACTGCCAAGATCAATTACCATATTTGACAGAAAAGGTAAATAGCCCACACAACCCAGAAAAGATGCACCAAGAGCCACATCTATCAATATTTTTTCCATTTGAAAGTGTGACCTGATGTACTTGTATGATCCTGTCATTGTTTTGTCTACTCCAGGCTGCAGACGGTGTTAATTGGGCTGTATTTTACTTTGTGTGCAGGACGAGCCAACGGAACATCTGATCATGAAGTTTGCCAGGCTGTGGATTCTCCAGCCCTGCAATCGCATAAAATCATTCTCCATCCATATTAAAGGTATATGAAGATTGTCAACATTTTTCTTGTCAAATGCACATCATATGTCATGGTGGTACTGGGCTAAAGAAAAGTGCATAATAAAATAGAAGAGAATATCAATCCAGTTTAGTTTTTTTATTTATTATTTCACCTTTATTTAACCAGGTAGACCAGTTGAGAACAAGTTCTCATTTACAACTGCGACCTGGCCAAGATAAACTAAAGCAGTGCGACAAAAACAACAGAGTTACACATGGGATAAACAAGCGTACAGTCAAAAACACAATAGAAAAGTCTATATACAGTTTGTGCAAATGTAGTAAGATTAGGGCGATAAGGCAATAAATAGGTCATTGTGGTGAAATAATTACAATTTAGCAATTAAACACTGGAGTGATAGATGTGCAGAAGATGAATGTGCAAATAGGGATACCGGGGTGCAAAGGAGCAAAAAAAATTATAATGGGGATGAGGGCGTTGGCCGGGCTATTTACAGATGGGCTATGTGCAGGTGCAATGATCGGTAAACTGCTCTGACAGCTGATGCTTAAAGTTAGTGAGGGAGATATGAGTCTCCAGCTTCAGTGATTTTTGCAATTTGTTCCGGTCATTGGCAGCAGAGACCTGGAAGGAAAGTCGGCAAAAGGAGGAATTGGCTTTGGGGGTGACCAGTGAGATATACCTGTTGGAACGCGTGCTACGGGTGGGTGCTGCTATGGTGACCAGTGAGCTGAGATAAGACGGGGCTTTACCTAGCAAAGACTTGTAGATGACCTGGAGCCAGTGGGTTTGGCGACGAATATGAAGCGAGGGCCAGCCAACGAGAGCATACAGGTCACAGTGGTGGGTAGTATATGGTGCTTTGGTGACAAAACGGATGGCACTGTGATAGACTACATCCAATTTGCTGAGTAGAGTGTTGGAGGCTATTTTGTAAATGACATCGCCGAAGTCAAGGATCTGTAGGATAGTCCGTTTTACGAGGGTATGTTTGGCAGCATGAGTGAAGGATGCTTGTTTGCGAAATAGGAAGCTGATTCTAGATTTAATTTTGGATCGGAGATGCTTAGTGTGAGTCTGGAAGGAGAGTTTACAGTCTAACCAGACACCTAGCTATTTGTAGTGGTCCACATATTCTAAGTCAGAACCGTTCAGAGTAGTGATGCTAGACGGGCGGGCGGGTATGGGCAGTGATCGGTTGAAGAGCATGCATTTAGTTTTGCTTGCATTTAAGAGCAGTTGGAGGCCACGGAAGGACTGTTGTATGGCATTAAATCCCGTCTGGAGGTTTGTTAACAGTGTCCAAAGAAGGGCCAGAAGTATACAGAATGGTGTCGTCTGCGTAGATCAGAGAATCACTGATGTATCATTGATGATTACAGAGAAAAGAGTCGGCCCAAGAATTGAACCTTGTGGCACCCCCCATAGAGACTGCCAGAGGTCCTGCAAACAGGCCCTCTGATTTGACACACTGAACACTAACTGAGAATTAGTTGGCGAACCAGGCGAGGCAGTCATTTGAGAAACCAAGGCTGTTGAGTCTGCCAATAAGAATGTGGTGAGGTCGATGAATACGGCTGCACAGTATTGTCTTTTATCGATGGCGGCTATGATATCATTTAGAATACCAATACCAATGTCAGGTCAACTAATGGGTGAGAGAGATTGTTACAGAGGAGATGGTAGAGCATACAGTGTACTTCCCTGTTGATAATTGTTACAGTTTTTTTCCTCCATTGATGTTTTAAGGTTGGACTGTAGCTCGTATAGTACTTTAGAACATAGGGTTCACCAATTGGTGGCACCTCGTTAGTCAGTATGTGTTCCACCTGTGCTGGTTGGTCCATCTCGTTAGTTGGAATGGGGTTTCCATCTGTGCTGGCACAGGTGATATTTAAGAGCGGCTGGCCCAATCCTCCAGTTGTCTTAAGAGATGTGGAGGGTCAACACCTTTAGTTGGCTCTCCCTGTTTGATTTCTAGAAAGACAATCCTTTATCTGATCTTCCCCTGTTTCTGTTTTGCTCCACTTTTTGGTTTTGCTTCCTGTCTTCAAGTTTGGTGTAGGTTTCTCTTTGTTTGCCTCTTAGTGGCCGCTCATGGTGGGTGTCTTTTCGGCCCCAGTTCTTGTTGCCAGTCAACTTTCAGTGGACACCCCCATGAGTGTCTTTCAGAACCCCTCCTAAAACCCCAACTGTTTCCTTTTGGATGTTGTCAGTGACTCTTTGTTAGGTCCTCCTTCTGTTTGAGTGACATTTTTGGTTTTATAGGCTGGGGAAGGTAACAATAATGCAGCGTACAGGTGCATGTACCTTATAAAGGTGAGAGAGAGAGACTCTAAAGGTAATCTGGGCAGAAGGAGGACCCTGATTGCAGTAGAGAAAGGTTGGAGCAGAAGGAAAAGCGAACAGACGATAGCATTTAAAAAAAAATGTAACCCCTTTTTTCTCCCCAATTGGTAGTAGTTACAGTCTTGTCTCTGCAACTCCCGTACAGACTCGGGAGAGGCAAAGGTCGATAGCCATGCGTCCTCTGAAACACAACCCAACCAAACCGCACTGTTTCTTGACACAATACCCATCCAACCCGGAAGCCAGCCGCACCAATGTGTCAGAGGAAACACTGTACACTTAGCGACCTGGTCAGCGTGCACTGCGCCCAGGCCCACCACTGGAGTCGCTAGTGCACGATGGGACAAGGACATCCCTGTCGGCCAAACCCTCCCTAACAGGGACGACGCTGGGACAATTGTGCGCCGCCCCATGGGCCTCCCGGTCGCGGCCGGCTGCGACAGAGTCTGCGAAGCAGTGCCTTAGACCACTGCGCCACCCGGGAGGCCGCGACGATAGCATTATGATTGGGATGAGAGTAGAGACTCATCTTATATAAAATAGGGATTGTAGAGCAGGACTCCTCTGACAGCAACACTTTACGAAACAGTGGCGTCATCCTACAGGGGAGGAATGAAATAACATGACATTGTATCAGACAGGTGATTGTAGGCTTCAGCATAGTACTTAACATTGCAAAATCACTACGTGCAAAAACGTTATATTTAAAGTGTCAAGTAGTTCATAACTGCTTGAAGTTACAAACTTCTTACACAGTAATTATATACATATTTAGTTACATTAACACAAGACCAATTTAAAGTCAAAGGTGCCTGCAGGGATGAAGTCATTAGGGTGGGACTATAATAACATATTAAAGACATTGAGAGGGGTAATATTAGTAGAGAGGGGTAATATTAGTAGAGTAGAGAGGGGTAATATTAGTAGAGTAGAGAGGGGTAATATTAGTAGAGTAGAGAGGGGTAATATTAGTAGAGAGGGGTAATATTAGTAGAGTAGAGAGGGGTAATATTAGTAGAGAGGGGTAATATTAGTAGAGATGGGTAATATTAGTAGAGTAGAGAGGGGTAATATTAGTAGAGTAGAGAGGGGTAATATTAGTAGAGTAGAGAGGGGTAATGTTAGTAGAGTAGAGAGGGGTAATATTAGTAGAGTAGAGAGGGTTAATATTAGTAGAGTAGAGAGGGGTAATATTTGTAGAGAGGGGTGATATTAGTAGAGTAGAGAGGGGTAATATTAGTAGAGAGGGGTAATATTAGTAGAGTAGAGAGGGGTAATATTAGTAGAGTAGAGAGGGGTAATATTAGTAGAGAGGGGTAATATTAGTAGAGTAGAGAGGGGTAATATTAGTAGAGTAGAGAGGGGTAATATTAGTAGAGTAGAGAGGGGTAATGTTAGTAGAGTAAAGAGGGGTAATATTAGTAGAGTAGAGAGGGGTAATATTAGTAGAGTAGAGAGGGGTAATATTAGTAGAGTAGAGAGGGGTAATATTAGTAGAGAGGGGTAATATTAGTAGAGTAGAGAGGGGTAATATTAGTAGAGAGGGGTAATATTAGTAGAGTAGAGAGGGGTACTATTAGTAGGGAGGGGTAATATTAGTAGAGTAGAGAGGGGTAATATTAGTAGAGTAGAGAGGGGTAATATTAGTAGAGTAGAGAGGGGTAATATTAGTAGAGTAGAGAGGGGTAATATTAGTAGAGTAGAGAGGGGTAATATTAGTAGAGTAGAGAGGGGTAATATTAGTAGAGAGGGGTAATATTAGTAGAGTAGAGAGGGGTAATATTAGTAGAGTAGAAAGGGGTTATATTAGTAGAGTAGAGAGGGGTAATATTAGTAGAGTAGAGAGGGGTAATATTAGTAGAGTAGAGAGGGGTAATATTAGTAGAGTAGAGAGGGGTAATATTAGTAGAGTAGAGAGGGGTTATATTAGTAGAGTAGAGAGGGGTAATATTAGTAGAGTAGAGAGGGGTAATATTAGTAGAGTAGAGAGGGGTAATATCAGTAGAGTAGAGAGGGGTAATATTAGTAGAGTAGAGAGGGGTAATATTAGTAGAGAGGGGTAATATTAGTAGAGTAGAGAGGGGTAATATTAGTAGAGTAGAGAGGGGTAATATTTGTAGAGAGGGGTGATATTAGTAGAGTAGAGAGGGGTAATATTAGTAGAGAGGGGTAATATTAGTAGAGTAGAGAGGGGTAATATTAGTAGAGTAGAGAGGGGTAATATTAGTAGAGAGGGGTAATATTAGTAGAGTAGAGAGGGGTAATATTAGTAGAGTAGAGAGGGGTAATATTAGTAGAGTAGAGAGGGGTAATGTTAGTAGAGTAGAGAGGGGTAATATTAGTAGAGTAGAGAGGGGTAATGTTAGTAGAGTAGAGAGGGGTAATATTAGTAGAGTAGAGAGGGGTAATATTAGTAGAGAGGGGTAATATTAGTAGAGTAGAGAGGGGTAATATTAGTAGAGAGGGGTAATAATAGTAGAGTAGAGAGGGGTACTATTAGTAGAGAGGGGTAATATTAGTAGAGTAGAGAGGGGTAATATTAGTAGAGTAGAGAGGGGTAATATTAGTAGAGAGGGGTAATATTAGTAGAGTAGAGAGGGGTAATATTAGTAGAGTAGAGAGGGGTAATATTAGTAGAGTAGAGAGGGGTAATGTTAGTAGAGTAGAGAGGGGTAATATTAGTAGAGTAGAGAGGAGTAATGTTAGTAGAGTAGAGAGGGGTAATATTAGTAGAGTAGAGAGGGGTAATATTAGTAGAGAGGGGTAATATTAGTAGAGTAGAGAGGGGTAATATTAGTAGAGAGGGGTAATATTAGTAGAGTAGAGAGGGGTAATATTAGTAGAGAGGGGTAATATTAGTAGAGTAGAGAGGGGTAATATTAGTAGAGTAGAGAGGGGTAATGTTAGTAGAGTAGAGAGGGGTAATATTAGTAGCGTAGAGAGGGGTAATATTAGTAGAGTAGAGAGGGGTAATATTAGTAGAGTAGAGAGGGGTAATATTATTACAGTAGGGTAATATTAGTAGAGTAGAGAGGGGTAATATTAGTAGAGTAGAAAGGGGTTATATTAGTAGAGTAGAGAGGGGTTATATTAGTAGAGTAGAGAGGGGTAATATTAGTAGAGTAGAGAGGGGTAATATTAGTAAAGTAGAGAGGGGTACTATTAGTAGAGTAGAGAGGGGTAATATTAGTAGAGTAGAGAGGGGTTATATTAGTAGAGTAGAGAGGGGTAATATTAGTAGAGTAGAGAGGGGTAATATTAGTAGAGTAGAGAGGGGTAATATTAGTAGAGTAGAGAGGGGTAATATTAGTAGAGTAGAGAGCGGTAATATTAGTAGAGAGGGGTAATATTAGTAGAGTAGAGAGGGGTAATATTAGTAGAGAGGGGTAATGTTAGTAGAGTAGAGAGGGGTAATATTAGTAGAGTAGAGAGGGGTAATATTAGTAGAGTAAAGAGGGGTAATATTAGTAGAGTAGAGAGGGGTAATATTAGTAGAGTAGAGAGGGGTAATATTAGTAGAGTAGAGATGTGTAATATTAGTAGAGGGGTAATATTAGTAGAGTAGAGAGGGGTAATATTAGTAGAGAGGGGTAATATTAGTAGAGAGGGGTAATATTAGTAGAGTTGAGAGGGGTAATATTAGTAGAGTAGAGAGGGGTAATATTAGTAGAGAGGGGTAATATTAGTAGAGTAGAGAGGGGTAATATTAGTAGAGAGGGGTAATATTAGTAGAGAGGGGTAATATTAGTAGAGAGGGGTAATATTAGTAGAGAGGGGTAATATTAGTAGAGTAGAGAGGGGTAATATTAGTAGAGTAGAGAGGGGTAATATTAGTAGAGAGGGGTAATATTAGTAGAGTAGAGAGGGGTAATATTAGTAGAGTAGAGAGGGGAAATATTAGTAGAGTAGAGAGGGGTAATGTTAGTAGAGTAGAGAGGGGTAATATTAGTAGAGTAGAGAGGGGTAATATTAGTAGAGTAGAGAGGGGTAATATTAGTAGAGTAGAGAGGGGTAATATTAGTAGAGAGGGGTAATATTAGTAGAGTAGAGAGGGGTAATATTAGTAGAGAGGGGTAATGTTAGTAGAGTAGAGAGGGGAAATATTAGTAGAGTAGAGAGGGGTAATATTAGTAGAGTAGAGAGGGGTAATATTAGTAGAGTAGAGAGGGGTAATATTAGTAGAGAGGGGTAATATTAGTAGAGTAGAGAGGGGTAATATTGGTAGAGTAGAGAGGGGTAATGTTAGTAGAGTAGAGAGGGGTAATATTAGTAGAGTAGAGAGGGGTAATGTTAGTAGAGTAGAGAGGGGTAATATTAGTAGAGTAGAGAGGGGTAATATTAGTAGAGTAGAGAGGGGTAATATTAGTAGAGTAGAGAGGGGTAATATTAGTAGAGTAGAGAGGGGTAATATTAGTAGAGTAGAGAGGGGTAATATTAGTAGAGAGGGGTAATGTTAGTAGAGTAGAGAGGGGTAATATTAGTAGAGTAGAGAGGGGTAATATTAGTAGAGTAGAGAGGGGTAATATTAGTAGAGTAGAGAGGGGTAATATTAGTAGAGAGGGGTAATATTAGTAGAGTAGAGAGGGGTAATATTAGTAGAGAGGGGTAATATTAGTAGAGAGGGGTAATATTAGTAGAGTAGAGAGGGGTAATATTAGTAGAGTAGAGAGGGGTAATATTAGTAGAGTAGAGAGGGGTAATGTTAGTAGAGTAGAGAGGGGTAATATTAATAGAGTAGAGAGGGGTAATATAAGTAGAGTAGAGAGGGGTAATATTAGTAGAGTAGAGAGGGGTAATGTTAGTAGAGTAGAGAGGGGTAATATTATTAGAGTAGAGAGGGGTAATATTAGTAGAGTAGAGAGGGGTAATATTAGTAGAGAGGGGTAATGTTAGTAGAGTAGAGAGAGGTAATATTAGTAGAGTAGAGAGGGGTAATATTAGTAGAGTAGAGAGGGGTAATATTAGTAGAGTAGAGAGGGGTAATGTTAGTAGAGTAGAGAGGGGTAATATTAGTAGAGTAGAGAGGGGTAATATTAGTAGAGTAGAGAGGGGTAATATTAGTAGAGTAGAGAGGGGTAATATTAGTAGAGTAGAGGGGGTAATATTAGTAGAGAGGGGTAATATTAGTAGAGTAGAGAGGGGTAATATTAGTAGAGAGGGGTAATATTAGTAGAGAGGGGTAATATTAGTAGAGAGGGGTAATATTAGTAGAGAGGGGTAATATTAGTAGAGTAGAGAGGGGTAATATTAGTAGAGAGGGGTAATATTAGTAGAGTAGAGAGGGGTAATATTAGTAGAGTAGAGAGGGGTAATATTAGTAGAGTAGAGAGGGGTAATGTTAGTAGAGTAGAGAGGGGTAATATTAGTAGAGTAGAGAGGGGTAATATTAGTAGAGTAGAGAGGGGTAATATTAGTAGAGTAGAGAGGGGTAATATTAGTAGAGTAGAGAGGGGTAATATTAGTAGAGTAGAGAGGGGTAATATTAGTAGAGAGGGGTAATGTTAGTAGAGTAGAGAGGGGTAATATTAGTAGAGTAGAGAGGGGTAATATTAGTAGAGTAGAGAGGGGTAATATTAGTAGAGTAGAGAGGGGTAATATTAGTAGAGAGGGGTAATATTAGTAGAGTAGAGAGGGGTAATATTAGTAGAGAGGGGTAATATTAGTAGAGAGGGGTAATATTAGTAGAGTAGAGAGGGGTAATATTAGTAGAGTAGAGAGGGGTAATGTTAGTAGAGTAGAGAGGGGTAATATTAGTAGAGTAGAGAGGGGTAATATTAGTAGAGTAGAGAGGGGTAATATTAGTAGAGTAGAGAGGGGTAATATTAGTAGAGTAGAGAGGGGTAATATTAGTAGAGTAGAGAGGGGTAATATTAGTAGAGAGGGGTAATATTAGTAGAGTAGAGAGGGGTAATATTAGTAGAGAGGGGTAATATTAGTAGAGAGGGGTAATATTAGTAGAGTAGAGAGGGGTAATATTAGTAGAGTAGAGAGGGGTAATGTTAGTAGAGTAGAGAGGGGTAATATTAGTAGAGTAGAGAGGGGTAATGTTAGTAGAGTAGAGAGGGGTAATATTAATAGAGTAGAGAGGGGTAATATAAGTAGAGTAGAGAGGGGTAATATTAGTAGAGTAGAGAGGGGTAATGTTAGTAGAGTAGAGAGGGGTAATATTATTAGAGTAGAGAGGGGTAATATTAGTAGAGTAGAGAGGGGTAATATTAGTAGAGAGGGGTAATGTTAGTAGAGTAGAGAGAGGTAATATTAGTAGAGTAGAGAGGGGTAATATTAGTAGAGTAGAGAGGGGTAATATTAGTAGAGTAGAGAGGGGTAATGTTAGTAGAGTAGAGAGGGGTAATATTAGTAGAGTAGAGAGGGGTAATATTAGTAGAGTAGAGAGGGGTAATATTAGTAGAGTAGAGAGGGGTAATATTAGTAGAGTAGAGGGGGTAATATTAGTAGAGAGGGGTAATATTAGTAGAGTAGAGAGGGGTAATATTAGTAGAGAGGGGTAATATTAGTAGAGAGGGGTAATATTAGTAGAGAGGGGTAATATTAGTAGAGAGGGGTAATATTAGTAGAGTAGAGAGGGGTAATATTAGTAGAGAGGGGTAATATTAGTAGAGTAGAGAGGGGTAATATTAGTAGAGTAGAGAGGGGTAATATTAGTAGAGTAGAGAGGGGTAATATTAGTAGCGAGGGGTAATATTAGTAGAGAGGGGTAATATTAGTAGAGTAGAGAGGGGTAATATTAGTAGCGAGGGGTAATATTAGTAGAGAGGGGTAATATTAGTAGAGAGGGGTAATATTAGTAGAGAGGGGTAATATTAGTAAAGAGGGGTAATATTAGTAGAGAGGGGTAATATTAGTAGAGTAGAGAGGGGTAATATTAGTAGCGAGGGGTAATATTAGTAGAGAGGGGTAATATTAGTAGAGAGGGGTAATATTAGTAGAGTAGAGATGGGTAATATTAGTAGAGAGGGGTAATATTAGTAGAGAGGGGTAATATTAGTAGAGTAGAGAGGGGTAATATTAGTAGAGTAGAGAGGGGTAATGTTAGTAGAGTAGAGAGGGGTAATATTATTAGAGTAGAGAGGGGTAATATTAGTAGAGTAGAGAGGGGTAATATTAGTAGAGTAGAGAGGGGTAATATTAGTAGAGTAGAGAGGGGTAATATTAGTAGAGTAGAGAGGGGTAATATTAGTAGAGTAGAGAGGGGTAATATTAGTAGAGTAGAGAGGGGTAATATTAGTAGAGAGGGGTAATATTAGTAGAGAGGGGTAATATTAGTAGAGAGGGGTAATATTAGTAGAGAGGGGTAATATTAGTAGAGAGGGGTAATATTAGTAGAGTAGAGAGGGGTAATATTAGTAGAGTAGAGAGGGGTAATATTAGTAGAGAGGGGTAATATTAGTAGAGAGGGGTAATATTAGTAGAGTAGAGAGGGGTAATATTAGTAGAGTAGAGAGGGGTAATATTAGTAGAGTAGAAAGGGGTAATATTAGTAGAGTAGAGAGGGGTAATATTAGTAGAGTAGAGAAGGGTAATATTAGTAGAGTAGAGAGGGGTAATATTCTTAGCCTGTTACAAAGAGCTAACACTGAATAGGTAGAATGAGAAAGACCGGTGAAGATGATGAGCGTGAGAAGACGGGGTAACCTTTCGGCAGTGGGAGGTAGTGTCGTCCTAATGTAAGTGAAGCCAAGGGGAGGAGGCAGGTAGGATGGACAGGAACGACTGGCCTGACACAGACCAGGTGGATTCACGCCTTCATACAAAGAGCAAGATAGGAAGATGACCCCATTATCACATTGAATAGTTCATATTCCAAACCACTGGTTATCAATCTATAAGCATGTGTGACCCCTGTGTTGAGGGAGCCACGCCCCTTGAACACACCAGGCTCCCTTCTAGCAGAAGCAAGTTAACATTCTACTATATTCTCTCCCCCCTCCTTTTCCTTTTGTCCTAAGAGGGCAATTAAGGAAACAAACGTTTTTCCCCAGATTAGCTGACTGCCAGCTTTGCATACTAATGTAATGCCAAGTGGTTACAAATAGTGAATGCTCTAATTACCGCCACTGTTTTCAATCAGAAATTGCTCGATTTCCCAGGATGAGGTCTCCATGGCTGGAGGAAAAAAAACACAACCTGACAGAAGCTATAGACAATCATCGTGTGTGTGTGTGTGTGTGTGTATGCGTGTGTGTGTGTGTGTGTGTGTGTGTGTGTGTGTGTGTGTGTGTGTGTGTGTGTGTGTGTGTGTGTGTGTGTGTGTGTGTGTGTGTGTGTGTGTGTGTGTATGCAAATAATCTCATCTGCCTTTCTCTGTGTGTGCAGCTCAGCCCTCTCCATCACTGGTGCCCCTGACAACACAGGAAATGGATCCCACCCGACGACAGACTCAGCCTCCACACTGTTTATCACCACAATTATCCCCCATTCACTCACAGGCTTATAAGGTAAACTGCCATTCAGCGATGTGAAACCACAGGTCTGGACTGGCAATTTGATGTAATTGTGCCGCTGTGATCATCTGTAGTAGGAGCTAGGCACCTCATTTACTGTGGCATTCTATTGGAGGGAGAAAATTAGAAGGAATGAGTCTTTGATTTTTGGAGAGGGACAATGGCTGAGATCAAACAGAATGGAGGTAGATGTAGAAAGGGGCAGCCTGCTGGATGCATCGACCAAGCACAGGGAGGGGAGGGGGGACATCCTCCCACTGGCCATGGGGAGCTGCGGGGATGGCACAGAGCACTGTGAACCCGGTGACAAGGACATGTTCCCTGGCTGGGCCTGAGAGTGGGTCTGGGTCCCCCCAAAGGACACGCACACAGGACCCATCCAGGACCCCATCCGCTGGCCTTAACTGACCTTTAGCTAATGGAGGTCTGGCCTCTGATCAATGCACTGAGAGACTGGCGGAAGCCATCTTGCCTTTTTTTCTGAGAGAGGGGATGGAGGGGGCAAGGGGGACAAAGGGGACAGAAATGGACGGAGCCAAGAGCCAACATGGGGCCATCGACCCTGCCACTCTCCCATCCTGTGGGTGATATCTGTGCCAGCGGGCCTGGGGATGGTAATGTCATGATGCTACTCTGCCCTGCCACTGAGGAAGGACGGCCAACCCCTCTGTCTCTGTCCCTGTGCTGTAGGGAGGGAAAGTCAGTGCAGATCCACTTGTGAATGTCAGATATATCTATAATAATGGCTATCATGGCTTTGTGGTTGAATGCGAATCAGCTTTATCAGTAGGCTATACTGCAATTAAGAATCTTACGAAAAACCAAGTGTTTATGACAAGTTTATGGACAACTTTGCATTGAAATTTTGCATTGAAACTCTCTTTAGTTGTCCTCATAGGATAACCCTTTTTTGTTCCAGGTATAACCCTTATGGGTTCCATGTAGAACCCTCTGTAGTTTGGGATGAGTTGAGTGAAGAAGTGAAGGAGTGAAGGAATAGCAGCCAACAAGTGCTCAGCATATGTGGGAACTCCTTCAAGACTGTTGGAAAAGCATCAAATAAAGAAAAACCCTTGAATGAGTAGGTGTGTCCAAACTTTTGACTGGTATTGTACATGGAACCCCAAAGGGTTCTATCTGAAACCAAAGCGGTTCTATCTGGATCCAAAGTGGTTCTATCTGGAACCAAAGTGGTTCTATCTGGAAGCAAAAAGGGTTCATGAAAGGGTTCCCCTATGAGTACAGCCGAATAAAAAACACTTTCCGGTTCTACGGTTCTCTGTACGAGCCAGATGGTTCACTACTGTACCTTTCATCATAGTAGCCTCTGAGGCACATTCCACATTAGCATAGAACAACAAATGAACAACAGCCTTTGTATCGTAATGACATACACGCTTCCTTACAATGATGCAAAGCAATTTATATGACCAACTGCAGATAAATCACATTCCATATGGAGAGGGACAAAAGCTCAGAGATAGATTTGGCACGGATTGCTCTTTTTATTTTCATTATCATTAACAGTAATGTGATACTCAAACCTCCTGTGACCTTTTCAAAGCTCGCTCTATTCTCAGAAGAGCCACTCATTAGGACAAGCAGAAGGAAAAGTGCAGAGAGAGAGAGAGAGAGAGAGAGAGAGAGAGAGAGAGAGAGTGCACAGAGTACAGTCCAAAAATGACATTATAAACATGATTATCATATTGCTGATGTACTTTTATACGGTGCTCCTCAATGCACATTCCTAAAAATGGAAATGCATAAAGATGTCATGTGGTCACCGCGGGCCAGCGGTAAGGCATACTGTCTGTGTGTGATTACTATGCAGTTACACTTAAGCCCGCTGACGGACGGACTGAGGAGGATACGAGGCAATCTGAGCGAGGCATGTCTGGCCTATGACAGGCTCAACTTGCTAGCGTTTCCTCCTTATCGGGAGCTGGGGATGACAAGACTAATTGAAAAGCTCCTTAGTTTTCTTCCTCGCATATAAATGGATTACAGTCTTTGCCTTCATGCTTTGGTCCTATGTTTACTCAATGAGATCTGACACTAGAGTGGGGGGGTAGGTCCACTCCCAATTCTATCCCACACACCTGGTCCGATTCTGCCCAATTCCATACTAACAATCAGCGCCTCGGTCTCCATCTCTCACCCTTCTGTGTCTCTTATCTAGCAGGCCAATAAACTCACAAATCCCATCATACTATATACTGTACACATCTTAAAGTGATACTTTATGCTAGCAGATACCCATAGACTTCCAGTCATTGCGCTAACGCTAGTTAGCATTGGCTCGCGAAACTACCTCGAACGTCCTTCATACTGGACACAGACACATAAAAATAGTATCCACTAGTTCTTCTGACTCTGGGCAAGTAGATAAAGGGCCTCTTTCGCAAAATCCTGAAGTAGCCTTTGAATATATTTATAGGTGTGGTTATATGGTATTGGGGGGCTGACACCCTTGGTCAGGGACTTACGGGGGGTGCTGGGGAGCGAGGAGAGAGATGCAGAGAGAACCCCGTGGAACCACTGAGTGGTGTGGCAGACTCCCCAGCCTCCTGCTACGATTTGTTGGAATGTGAGAGAGGAGGATTTTAGCGCCAGGCCAGAGCCACGCAGACTTCATGCCATCTGTCTCCCCCTCTGTCCTCCCTTTGCCAAACTCATCAGACCTTTTTTTCTCTCCTTTTCATCCCTTGTTCACAAGACTAGGGGACATACTGGTATCTGCTAACGCACTGGAGGAAAGAATGGAGGGAAGAAATGGAAGATGAGCTCAATAAACAAATGAATATGTATTCATGGAGTTGATGTACTGACAAACTGTACGATATACAGTATCTGTGACAGAGAAACTGAGTCTTCATGTTGTATCAAAGTTTAATGACCATAAAACACTTCCAAGAGTCAGTAAAGTCAGTCTTTAAAGTCTAACACTGTAATGAAGGCATCAATGTCAAAAATGTGTTTATTTTAATAACAATAACCCATATGTATTTAACTTCCATTGTCCTTCAAGAATGGCTGAATATTTTCTTGTGGTGTACCTGGGTAGGACTTTGTGGTAGTGGCACACTGTACATTATCCCGCATGAGTTAGTAAAACAAAAGTCTGTTGCGATTCCAACTTATGCATTGTGTTATGGCAGGAACATGTCAGATTCATTATCACAACGGTTAATATGGTGTCATATCTGCCCTTCCGTTTATTGACCAGCCAATAAATGGTATCATAAATAACAGTATGTTGATGATGTGTTCATTTGAACCAGTAATGAAGTGAGGAAAACAGCCACCTACCAACCTTCAATGACCAGGTCCACTTCACATCCACCAATCCCTGAAAACAAACATTTTCCAACATAAAGGTTTTGACCACAGATGACACAAACACATTCCAAACAACCACTCAATCACTGCCACGTTGAGGAGGGCTCAGGATCAGGATTCAACTGGCATAATGAAATCATAAACAGATCCCCTCATCAAATGGCTCTGTGAGTCGTGTGGTGGTCTGATGGGGTTGACCCCTCACCCTCTCCCTGTGGGGGGTGGCTGGGGAGGGGGGCACGGGAGATCACACGACGGCCCTGTTCTGGCTCCATGTCCACACAGACTGGCCTGTTCAGAGAGGGTGGAGGGGTGGAAGTGTACCCCCTCGTCCGAAAGAGAGCACCAGGTGGCAGGGATGTGGGCAGGGGGCTTTTGATGCTGACCCCTGGTCTCTGGGCTGGGATGGCCCTAGTCATTGATCCAGCCAAGGGAGGGAAGGGAGCCAGGTGCCCCTGGTGGGGCTTGGAATGAGCTGCCACAGTCTGGGCGTGGAGGAGAGGAATCTGGGCCACACTGGTCCCAGTCACACCACTAGCCCGAGCCCCAGTGTTGACTGGCTATAACATTGTTGACTGGCTATAACATTGTTGTCCGGCTATAACATTGTTGACCGGGTGATGGACTAAGGGCTCGATTCAAGCCGTATCGCCGAAGTTCAGCGCTATAGCGCGATTTAAGTTTAAATGCAATGTTCCCGCGCTTGTGGAGACTGCATTCACAATAAACTTTGCACATGTCAGCTCAATCGGAAATTACCGTCACATTGTAAGTGCGATATAACGTTGAACTTTGGCGAAACGGATTGAATCGAGCCCTTACATTGGCAGCAATAGGGTAAATATATATATTTTATTTTAATTTTACCCCTTTTCTCCACAATTTCTCATGGGTCTCCCGGTCGCAACAAAGCCTGACCTCGAACCCAGAATCTCTAGTGGCACAGCTAGCACTGCGATGCAGTTCCTTAGACCACTGCGCCACTCGGGAGGCCCTAAAATATTTATTTTTAACTAGTGTCAATGCAAGGTAACACACTGTGAAAAATGAATGTTGAGTGGTGGTGACTGACAGCCGTGTTAGGTACCCAACCAGATTAAAACAGGAGACACAGACAGAGCAGAATTCCTCACCATTGTCAGGGGTGTAATAACATCAGCCGCTAAATGAATATGAGGAAAAAACAAACACGTTTTTAAAAGTGTGATCATTGAGTGTATTATTTTGGTGTGATGTTAAATCTGAATTCTACTCGAGTGTTGTATAAAATGCATGACTGGAATAAAAAGGAGTTAGAGCAAGCCAGTGAGAAATCATTGTTACAAATGTGAGCACCATTACAAATCCATGCATAAAGCTTACTGTGGTGTAGCCAGTCTCTCTCATTCATAATGAGATGATGTCCTGCTGAAGTAGCTGGAAGAAGACATTACCTTGAAATCTGCCAGCATTCCCAACACTGTGTCTGGGCCAGGCTTGGAGGAGGGTTAGTGTTCTCAGTGTCTAAGCACTGTCATTAAGATGTTTACCGCACACATACACACCTGCACACTCCACTCACACACACACACACACACACTCAAGTGCTCACACACACACACACACATGTGCACACACTCACACAGGGAAATGAACGTGCACATACACACACACAAAAGACATGGACTACAATTCTGACACTTCCCTGGGGCTTGGATGGGAAAGCAGGCTGGATGGAAGAAGAATGAAGATGTGTCTGATTCAAACAGCAGCCAATAGAAGAGTAGTACCTTACACCCAGTGCTCTCTGATAGGTTCTCCTGGCACTCTTCATCTCCGGGTCCGTATCATTGTCTTTAATCACAAGCACACCGACAGTCCAACCCAGAGACAAGACCCAGGGAGGGGTGGAGGGATGGAAGGAGGAATGGAACAGCAGCCAGTGTGTTATTATTAATAAAGTATTAAAACAGTTAGCATATCAAAGCGTACAGGGGCCATGCTATCATATATTAAAGTAACGTACTATAGCTTAATGTTTCCTAAGGCATGTTATGGGGACGCTGCTTTGATTTGAAATGCATTGTGTGCACGGCGAATGGATTTGTGCGAGTGGAGAGAGAAAGGGTGGCATAGGTGCAGACCATTTAAAACCAACCTCATAGGCTCTTCAAAGCCTTTGTGATTGAGGGTATTTAGTGTGTACTGGTGTAAGAGAGACCCAGATATTTAGCACTTACTGCTGTAGGAGAGACACATAATATTTAGCCCTTACTGGTGCAGGAGAGACCCGGATATTTAGCACTTACTGGTGTAGGAGAGACCCGGATATTTAGTGTGTACTGGTGTAAGAGAGACCCAGATATTTAGCACTTACTGCTGTAGGAGAGACACATAATATTTAGCCCTTACTGGTGCAGGAGAGACACATAATATTTAGCCCTTACTGGTGCAGGAGAGACACATAATATTTAGCCCTTACTGGTGCAGGAGAGACACATAATATTTAGCCCTTACTGGTGCAGGAGAGACACATAATATTTAGCCCTTACTGGTGCAGGAGAGACACATAATATTTAGCCCTTACTGGTGCAGGAGAGACCCGGATATTTAGCCCTTACTGGTGCAGGAGAGACCCGGATATTTAGCACTTACTGGTGCAGGAGAGACCCGGATATTTAGCCCTTACTGGTGCAGGAGAGACCCGGATATTTAGCACCTACTTGTGTAGGAGAGACCCGGATATTTAGCACTTACTGGTGCAGGAGAGACCCGGATATTTAGCACTTACTGGTGCAGGAGAGACCCGGATATTTAGCACCTACTTGTGTAGGAGAGACCCGAATATTTAGCACTTACTGGTGCAGGAGAGACACATAATATTTAGCCCTTACTGGTGCAGGAGAGACACATAATATTTAGCCCTTACTGGTGCAGGAGAAACCCGGATATTTAGCACTTACTGGTGTAGGAGAGACCCAGATATTTAGTGCTTACTGGTGTAGGAGAGACCCAGATATTTAGCACTTGCCTGTGTAAGAGAGACCAGGACATGTAGCGCTTACTGGTGTAGGAAAGACCCAGACATTTAGAGCTTACTGGTGTAGGAGAGACATGGCCATTTAGTGCTTACTGGTGTAAGAGAGACTAGGATATTTAGCGTTTACTAGTGTAGGAGTGACCCGGATATTTAGCACTTACTGGTGCAGAAGAGACCCAGATATTTAGCACTTACTGGTGCAGAAGAGACCCAGATATTTAGCACTTACTGGTGCAGGAGAGACCCAGATATTTAGTGCTTACTGGTGCAGGAGAGACCCGGGCCAAGGCTGTATAAACAACAGATATGCTGGTGTAGCTGGTGATGACCTACAGTTGAAGATGGAAGTTTACACACGCTTAGTTTGGAGTCATTAAAACTTGTTTTTCAACCACTCCACACATTTCTTGTTAACAAACTATAGTTTTGGCAAGTCGGTTAGGACATCTACTTTGTGCATGACACAAGTAATTTTTCCAACAATCGTTTACAGACAGATTATTTCACTTATAATTCACAATATCACAATTCCAGTGGGTCAGAAGTTTACATACACTAAGTTGACTGTGCCTTTAAACCGCTTGGAAAAATCCAGAAAATAATATCATGGCTTTAGAAGCTTCTGATAGGCTAATTGACATAACATGAGTCAATTGGGGGTGTACCTGTGGATGTATTTCAAGGCCTACCTTCAAACACAGTGCCTCTTTACTTGACATCATGGGAAAACAAAAGAAATCAGCCAAGACATCAGAAAAACATTGTAGACCTCCACAAGTCTGGTTCATCCTTGGGAGCAATTTCCAAATGCCTGAAGGTACCACGTTCATCTGTACAAACAATAGTACACAAGTATAAACACCATGGGACCACGCAGCCGTCATACCGCTCAGGAAGGAGACACGTTCTGTCTCCTAGAGATGAATGTACTTTGGTGCAAAAAGTGCAAATCAATCCCAGAACAACAGCAAAGGACCTTGTGAAGATGCTGGAGGAAACGGGTACAAAAGTATCTATATCCACAGTAAAACGAGTCCTATATCGACATAACCTGAAAGGCCGCTCAGCAAGGAAGAAACCACTGCTCCAAAACCGCCATAAAAAAAGCCAGACCACGGTTTGCAACTGCACATGGGGACAAAGATCGTACTTTTTTTGAGAATTGTCCTCTGATCTGATGAAACAAAAATAGAACTGTTTGGCCATAATGACCATTGTTACGTTTGGAGGAAAAAGGGGAAGGCTTACAAGCCGAAGAACACCTTCCCAAACGTGAAGCACGGGTGGCAGAATCATGTTGTGGGGGTGCTTTGCTGCAGGAGGGACTGGTGCACTTCAGAAAACAGATGGCATCATGAGGGAGGAAAAGGATGTGGATATATTGAAGCAACATCTCAAGACATCAGTCAGGAAGTTAAAGCTTGGTCGCAAATGGGTCTTCCAAATGGACAATGACCCCAAGCATACTTCCAAAGTTGTGGCAAAATGGCTTAAGGACAACAAAGTCAAGGTATTGGTGTGGCCATTACAAAGCCCTGACCGCAATTCTATAGAAAATTTGTGTGCAGAACTGAAAAAGCATGTGCGAGCAAGGAGGCCTACAAACCTGACTCGGTTACACCAGCTCTGTCAGGAGGAATGGGCCAAAATTCACCCAACTTATTGTGGGAAGCTTGTGGAAGTCTACCCGAACCATTTGACCCAAGTTAAACAATTTAAAGGCAATGCTACCAAATACTAATTGAGTGTATGTAAACTTCTGACCCACTGGGAATGTGATGAAAGAAATAAAAGATGAAATAAATCATTCTCTCTACTATTATTCTGACATTTCACATTCTTAAAATAAAGTGGTGATCCTAACTGACCTAAAACAGGGAATTTTTACTAGGATTAAATGTCAGGAATTGTGAAAAACTGAGTTTAAAGGTATTTGGCTAAGGTGTATGTAAACTTCTGACTTCAACTGTACATACATACCACATGATTAATACTCAGTATAAACAACAACAACTAGATTTGGCAAAGATTTTATTCATTTTGCACCTATTATCAGATTACCGAGCACATTCACTGGAAAGAAAATTGTCTCATTTGATGTTACAATTACTCTTTTTCCGCCTCATAAACCATGAATCCTGAATTTGCCAATATTGCACTAATACTCCTTTA
This sequence comes from Salvelinus fontinalis, assembly GCF_029448725.1. Taxonomy (NCBI): domain Eukaryota; kingdom Metazoa; phylum Chordata; class Actinopteri; order Salmoniformes; family Salmonidae; genus Salvelinus; species Salvelinus fontinalis. The sequence continues at coordinate 24,945,424 of NC_074693.1, read as the reverse complement.
GCAAATGAAGACGGATGGTAGTAAGACATCTTTCTCTCTCTCTCTCTTTGCCCCCGACGCCAGGCAATTATCCTAATCTACCTTCCTCCTCTGCTCCTGCTCTCCTCTCCTCCAACGCATCACGCTGCTATGGACCACCTCTGTGCCTTCATTATCAGCTTTGGGAGTGTCTAATGGCTTGGTTCTCTCACGGCGCAGTCAGATGGAGGAGAGAGAGAATTCTGCTGAGGAAGAGAGACAGAGGGACCGGGGAGCAGGAGGGGGGGGGGACAGCACTGTAGGGAGACGGCACTAAAAGTTAACATCTCAATCACTCGGGACAATACTGCCAGAGTCTGTTAGCTTTAGCTTTTCAGATGTCACCCTGAAGACGAATGGCGGTGGGACGAGGTTGTCTGTCACATTGCAATGTCAAAGAGGTGGTGAGGGAAGGACACTTTGGAGGAGGAGACAGATTGTGTGGTGTGTGTGTGTGTGTGGGGGGGGGGTTCTTCGATCCCTGTGGGGACCTAAAATCCTCAAAAGTCCCCACAAGGATAGTAAAACAAGGTAAATTCTCCCTCTTGGGGACATTTCCCACGTCCCTATGAGGACAAAGGCTATTTTAGCTTAAAGGTTAGGTTTAGGGTTAGGGTTACAATTAGAGTTAGGGTTACAATTAGAGTAAGGGGTTAGTGGTTAAGTTTAGGGTTAGGGAAAATAGGATTTTGAATGGAAATCAATTGTAGGTCCCCATGAGGACAGAAGAACAAAATGTGTGTGTGTGTGCGTGTGTGTTTGTTTGTTTGTGTGACGGGATGGGCCAGCCATGGAGTGTGTTTAGGGCGACTGGTCATGTTTTGAGACGGGACAGAGCGGCTGGTGCACCACAACATACAACAGACTCCAACCTTGTCTCTTGGAATCAGCAAGCCATTTAACGTACAGAAGGACTGGGGGTGGCAATTCAGTTGCACTTTGTTTTTTTTAGACAAAATGACACCCTTGACGGTTGGAAAAATGTTGGGGTCCCTGAACAGATTTCTGCAATACGAAAATAAAATGTGTGACATCAAGACAGACATTTTCAAACCTAGTTCTGAACCCCTAAAGAGAGCAGTGACAAATGGAACCACACCCACACTCCTTCTGCACCGTGTTTTTGCTCACTCCAAAAATGTCATATAGTCATATACTGTGATATATATATATTGTGATATAGAATATATTCTATATGGCACAAACATACATGGACTCATTTCAAGTGTACTGTAACTGTACACTCCATGCTTGGAGGAATGGCACATATTGAGATGGTCTAATGTGTGTCTCTGCTTCCATCTAAACATATGATGAGTTACAGTGAATATGGAGGTCTGGCACTACACGCCTACACATTAGAACACTACACATTAGAATGGTCCTACAGAGCACTCCATTTAAATGCTAATGTTTAGTAATGTATGTGTTATAAAATGTTTACGACATGCAGCCTTCATGAAAACGCTGCAGTCTACACATAAACCACATGGGCGCACCCCCTCACTGAAATGACTCTACATACACTATTTCATATTCTGTTGAGTTGCCAAATGCTATGTAAATACAGTACATGGTGAGCTGCGCATAGTCTCAGTGTAGAGCCTGGGTACTGTTTGGTCACCAACAAACAATGGGGGCAGTGTTAGCCTAAAAATTGGCAATAACGCAGTATTAGTCAACAGCCTGAGTCAATACACCCCACTGGGCTGCGTGTCCTCCTACAAACACAACCAATTGCTCGAGCAGGCCTCTGCAACTAGATGGAAACATCAATTACAGTAAATTACACCAAAACAATGAGGAACACTTTCATTTGTTTAATCTCCTGAGCCGTTTTGGACGAAAGCAAGCAACATTGGAGTAAGATAACATTACATAGCCCAACGTTATTACTCCATCCATCCATCTAACCCCCCCCGTCCCCCCCGTCCCAACTTCGAATTATTTTTCAATGTCCGGCCCACTTTATGGATGTAGTTGAATTCCAAATAGGCGGCTTCTGAGGGCTGTCCCACGACCCTGAAAACCCTCGGCAGCTCCACTTTTCATCTGGAGAGCTGCAGGCATTCTGAATTTCATAGCAGAGAAAATAGCAACAGCTCCATTGAAAGACAAAAAGCTTTACGTGCTTGTGTAGGGGAAGAAAACACACATATTATGTGATTCAAAAACAATTTGATGTCACAATCCTGAGATACGGCCTCTAAATTCTCTATTGGGTCGACTTTAAAGAGGAGATGAAAACAATGGAGCGAATACAGAGAAACCACAAATGACTAGTCTTCTCAATTCTAGCTCTTTTCTAGCTACTGAAACAGTAACTATGCACCAAAAGAAAAGAACTTCAACAAAACACTGTAATGTTTCAATGAGCTGCTTCGCCATGGTCGATTATCGGGGGGGGTTGGATGCAGGGGACAGACAGATGAAGATTTGGCTGTTCCAGAAAGCTTTTTTTTGGCGGGGAGGGGGTGGGGGGTGGGGGGTTGGAGTAAATGAAAGACAAATGCCAGTAGTGCCCACTCAGCTATTTTCCCAGTTAAAATCAAAGGCTCCGCTGGACTGGCCTCTCCGCGGGAAACTTGAAATGGGCCCTGCCTTTGTTTGCTGTTGCTAGGAGACCTGCAGACAGCTGAATGTGTTTGCAGTGGGGCACAAGATCAAAAACATTTCCAATATAAATGTTGTAGACTGCCGTGTATTCCAGGCCTTGGCTTGCAACCTACAGAGGACAATTTAAAAAGACCAACAAATAAAGATGTCTGTGTGTTGGTCTTGGACTAAATTGAGGATTTGCTAGATTTTTGTTGTTTGCAAAGCAAGGTAGTTTTTGATAACATTGTTACATATTTTGATAATGTTATGGAGCAGTAACATAATGGATTAAAAAATACACAACCATTTTGTATATTGGTTTGGTTAGTCCAATGCTTGCTCTCTCTCACACACACACATACACACACACACACACACACATCCCCTCGCCCGCAAACAGTGTACCAATCAGGCCCACATCCTGTTTGATATTTATAGGGCTGATGTTAACCTTAGCCACAATGCTAATTCTAACATTGTTATTGTTTAATGGGCCCCATGATAGTCTGGGTGCATACACATGTCACTGGGTGCTCATTAGCTATTATTAGGCCGACACTCAACTAATGTCCAAACCTGCTGAGCCAGAAATATTAAGGGCCCTTGATATTTACAATACTGTCATACACTCTTAGAAGAAAAGGTGCTATCTAGAACCTTAAAAGAGTTATTCGGCTGTCCCCATAGGATAATCATTTTTGAAGAACCCTTTTTGGTTCCAGGTAGATCCCTTTTGGGTTCCATATAGAAACTACCTGGAACCCAAAAGGGTTCTACCTGGAACCAAAAAGGGTTCTACCTGGAACCAAAAAGGGTTCTCCTATGGCGACAGCCAAAGAACACTTTTGGAACCCTTTTTCCTAAGAGTGTAGGGACCTGAATCATACCAATAGATGTGATGGCCTTCGCAGTGGTTTGAAAGTATAGTAGAGTACTCATATTTTCTATGTTCCTGTTGACTTTCCATGTATGGTTATTTATTGTTTCGGTAGGTAAGTAATGTGCCTGTTTGTTTAATGAGAGAGTAACAGTGTGTTCAGTCTGTATGTTGACCAGATCAATGTAGAATAAATAGTCCAAGTAAGCCACGCCTCTTAAATCCTCTCCTCATCTTCAATTACATAACATCGTTTGTAGCAATTTAACCAAAATGCATGATCTTACTTTGCTTGTATCCATGTCTGAAGGATCAAGCAGTCTCCTTCCTTTCAATTCTTCCAATTAGGAAAGGTATACCTTGTGCCTAATGGGTAACTTGTGCGTAATGCGCAATCAAATAACGTAAGACTAGTGTTGCAGTGGCATGTCCCATTTAAACTGATTTGACCCCTCTTGGCTTTCTAACACTACTCAAAGGTCTTAATTTAGTAGGCCTATTAGGAGCCGTGCGTATCTACTCACCCAATATAATAAACAATAAAAGGTCAATGTAATTACGGTGGCCTCGGGTCCAATAACAAAACCTTTTCGATCTGGTAAGTGTGTAATTAAGTTGTGGTTAAAGACGAAATGAGCTAAATTGATATCAAACCTGTGAAATCTACATTATACTTAATGGAACAAGTAAAACTGCGATCGCCACGAGAGTGACCTTTATGTCTGGAACGATTAAGATTAGAATCGTGCTGCGTCCGCCTGTTGTTTTCACAAACTTGAGCCAACTGGCACAGCACTGGCGTCCTCTCCCGGCTCCCAGTCTGCGGTGGTGACTGACAACGAGATACCGCATGGCGTGCATAGATGACAGAAATAGTTGCACGCCAAAGGATAGCTGGAAATTCCTGACAAACATCACGCGACCAGTCGTGAAAGTCGTTAAGTAGGCTAGCTATTAGCGTGAAAAATACCTTCTGTAGGGTGAAGGGCCATGCCTGACCCATATGTCCATTCACATTTTAAGACACCTGCAGCATCGTAACTATACCCAGGAAGGCTACACTTCGCCAAGTATTTGCTATGTACGTAAATGTAGTCTATTTAGTGGGGGTGTATTCCCATCCGGTGCGTCCTTAATGACTAAAGGCCGCTTTATAGACACTGTCGCTCGATTTGGTGATCCAATAATAGCGCAGCTGGTAAAGTTTCACCAGACGACAGTACAGAGCGCAGCAAATCAGATTCTACCCCCACGTTGTTTACTTTGCATGCCGACTACCAACTTCAAAGCATTTACTTTAGTCCCAGCCCTCAATGGAGAGAGAGAGATGTTACTGGGCTCTCCAGCTGCTGCACCGAAGGACCCACCCATAGAAATTAAATAATGCTATTTCAATTATCGTTCTATTTCTGTGGACCCACCCATGTGTGACATCACTCAGAGAGCGTAGGCTACTGTACCAGAGCTGTTTTCAAATCGTACATCAGCAGTTTAATCACACGACAGACGGTTTCTGCAAAGCCCCTGCCTTAAAATAGGTATTAGCCTTTGGACTAGGAATGTCCTGCCATAAATACATGAACAACAGCAGGATAAATCGAAATAGTACCGTACATTGCGTAAGAGATTTAGATTGTGCACTCTCAGACAATTGAGTGTATTCAATTTCTTGATGACGACAGCACAATTTCAGTTGTTATATTTGTGTGCTTGGTGTACAAAATTATAACGTCTGAAACCAGGATATGAATGAAATTTAACCAAACATTGTTGTGTTTGTCTAAAAAATGTCCCAGTCTAAAATGAGTAATATTGTGTTTTAAATACACGCTTGCTACAATAAGGGAATAAGATAATAGTTTACTGCATGAATGAACATAATCTGTTGTCACAGCACCAGACTAAAACGAGAAATAGCATGATCATGCGAAAATGACGATCCAACATGGGTATAGCTAAGTAAGATTAAATATAGGTCATTTAACATGTTTGTTTATTAATTGTTTATTAATGTTTGTTTATTAATTGTGCGAGACTATATATGAGACATTTAAACCCAACAATGTAAAGGCCTAAAGGTACACAGGTGGGAGGACTATCAGTGGCTCTTTGTAAATATGAAATACCACACTCTGGAAGACTTGCACTATTTGTCTATATTATTAAAGATCAACAACAAAAACCAGGGGACATTGACAGTAAATTAGAAATGTTCAAATTGGGATCCCAAGTGAAGGGATAAACAAATTATTCTGTAACTGTTTTCAATAGACTAAATAATGATCATGAGACAACAATTATTCTGAAAACCCACTGCAACAGGCTGTCTTTTTCGCTTGTCACAATATTAGGCTAAACAGGGAAGTAGGCCTAAACTGTTGAAAGTTTCAACAAGCCAGTAAAAGTTATCCTTCCTCTCGACCTTGGGGCTAATAGTTGACCTCTTGTTGGATGACTGTTGCCTGAACCCTAGTTCCCCGTGGTGACAATAAAATGCCTTGGTTAGGCGTTGTGAAGCAAAGGTATAGCCTGTGTAAGGAAAAAGATTTAGTAACGGTGAGAAAATGGAATTGTTAGTGTGAGGTCAGAGGGTCAAAGTAACCTTTTACAAGCCCCTGAGGGTGTATGTGGAGAGCATCGACATAGAACTATAACAGTTAGGCCTAAATACCATTATCATACCAAAGATTTGTCTTTGTCATCAATCAATGGGCCTATCAATCACCAATTCCACTTGACAATTATTTGCTTTTATACAATAGTTCATTGGGATCACCAACTTTAGGCTAAACAAACAGGGTTTAATATATGGCTGTTTGTCTATCCACACCCTATAGGCCTACATCCTTTCATCATTCTTATTTCAGTTTACATAATACACGTCTGTAGGCCTACATTAACTTATTACTAAACGTCAATTTACATTACATCTTTGCCTTACCTTTTTTTTGTGGCTGGCAACATGACATTCTTTCTCTGCAGCTCCAAATGTACCATTAAAAATCAGTATCACAGTAGCCACTGACTAGCCAAGAAGCTTGCAAACTATTCAACAATGCTAGAAACTTTTCCTCTAAAACATATTAGCTAGCTACGCTCTTGAATAATGCAAACAAACCACATTACACTGCTGAATAATGCAGCAATTCACAAGCATTTGCAGACAATTAAGGGGGTTATTTTCTCGATCTTACAGGCATTTAAATATAGCTTGCAAGACAATAACACAGCTAGCTAGCTATGCTAGCTAGTAACATTACATGTCAAACAAAGCAACAATTTCTGATTGTAGCAGCCTGTATTTTTACTGTATGAATGTTGAGCTCAACCAGACAATTCTGTTTACCCTGCCCTGCTTAAGGCATCCACATGCTTCCCACACGAAACAGTTCGGAACAGATTGTGCATATATTATGATGACATTTTGTGATGTTCTTGTTCTGTCTTGGGCAATGTTTTTTTCAGCTGTTCTGCACAATTTTATTTTTCTCGAGGCAAGACTGAAGTCAGTAGCCGAAGTCCACGCCCCTTCATCAGTGATTGGTCAACAGTCTTGATTCTTCAATGAAGTGTTTGTTGTCATTCAACGATAGATTACCATTTTTTCTGCAAACATCTGTTAGATGTAAAATTGCACTACAAAGATCTCCTCTGAGTTATTTTAGATTTATTCTGACTATTTTGAGAAAGCTAGCTAATACTGGCTAAAGCAAAGGTATTTTAATTAAGGGAGTATGTGAGAAGACTCGTTCGGTTAGCCTAGCCTAGGCACCTGCCGAACCTGGTTGCTAAAATTCTAATAGTTCCCCTAATTTAAATTTATGTGACAAAAGAAGCAAGTATAGTGTAGATAATCATTTTACGTTCTAAACTGCTGTGAAATATATTTTCCAGAACCAAACATATTGTACTTTCAGCAGTTTGATGCTGGTGTACAAAACCCGAAAGTAAAAGATGCAAAAACGGGAAGTATAGAAATAGCGCACATAGAACAGATCTACCGCTTCTTAGACTTGTTTTCACTGAGAATTACAGATTTATAACACATTTCTATGTGAATTTGGTGGGTGACAGAAAAAGTTACATGTTGCAGCTTTAAGTTTTCATTACAGTAATGTCTCTCGAGAATCGATACCATCTCGAGAATCTCTCGAAATTCTCGTCAATGAGAATAGACCCTAAGTCAAATTGGTGAAGGCTTAGTCTAACTGTTCTGGCGAACTGGTGAACAAAAAAAGAGTTGAATTACAATCAACAGAGATGGGCCTAAACAAAATAGGCCTAAAATGATGGGACAGAGCCCTAGAAATCTATATAAAAACTGTGAAAATGACCAGTGCATAATCATCAAGGAGAGAAATTATATATTTAAAATGTAACCTGAGAGAGTTGATCATTTCACATACTTCGAAAAAAAAAGTGTTATTAAGGAGAATTTGGTTTGAGATTCCCTTTTCATTATGACTTTGCTTTTGATGTGTGTGATTTCTGTAATGCAGGGCTCATCTGTAAAATAGACCTTGGTCTCAGTATGACTCCATGATAAAATAAAGATAAAATAAAAAAATGTAAACGGTATTATAAAGCGTCAAGACTTGTGGAGACAGAAAGGCGAGGGTGACGTCACAGTCACCCGCCGTGTGTTCGGCGTCTCCAAGTGAAGACTTATCTGCAAAAAGTTTGGACAGACAATGTGGGTGGACAGGGCGTGAAACTACTATCATCATCAGTTTTGAATGAAAGAAAGAAAACATATATTCAACAAAAGGGGAGGCTCATTCCAATTCAGCTGCGTTGTTAGGACAACGAGTACCATCCCTCAGATGATTAGTTCCACTTCAAAAGAATTTACTTTCCGCAGTGAAAACGCCCCCCTTTTGTGTCCTTACATAGGATTTTCACGAGCCAAAAGAAGAATCGTATGTTTAGTCAGTCTGTTTATTTTTTCCTCTGTTCGCACTACAATTGTATTAAATAAATAGAAGACTTATCACAATGCCCTAGGAGTCTATAAACATGTCCAACTCCCGACTAAAAGGTGGCTTGCTCAGACGTCATCATAGTCTGCGCCAAAGAATAAAGAAACATGACCTAAATAATACAAAAGGTGTAGGATGGCTGTATAACCCGACCCAAAGCCATTTGGGGGCGATTTTAAAAGTTGTAAAGCTATAATCCACAACTCCACCGACATGCAAAACACAAAATGTGGAAAAGTGGAAATTATAGTAGAACGTTTGTTTCACCCCTTTCATCCCGTAGGTTTAGCACTGATTTGATGATATATTTGGAAAGAGAAGCGCTAGTTGAAAAAACAGCGCTAGTTACTGGTGAGGTCTTGAAGCGTCAGTATGACGAGCATAAACCCCATTTTGGGGAATTCAAAACAGAATTCTGGATTATTTTCTCGTAGATTCACTCTGAATGCCATTTCTTAAATCTGAATTTCAAACTTATTCAATGTTTTACATGGTAAAATACAATGGTAAAATGTCTATATAAACAAAAACAAATTGATTCAATAAAAATGTAATAGTTTCATGGAACAGTGGAGGGCAACAATTCAATATGAACTGACCACAGTCAACATATGGGCTGAAAAAGTTAGTCCCTCTTTGTTAAAGGCCCAGTGCAGTCAAAAACGTGATTTATCTGTGTTGTGTATATATATTTCCACACTATGAGATTAGAATAATACTGTGAAACTGTGAAAATTATGATAATTCCCTTTTATTGTAAGAGCTGTTTGAAAAGAATGCCTGAAATTTCAGCCTGTTTTGGTGGGATGGAGTTTTGGCCTGGAGGAGGTAATTTACCAGGAGGTAAATTAGTTAATAGACCAATAAGAAAGAGTTTACAAACCTCTCTGGCAATAACAACTAGTTTTCAGTTCCCCCCCCCCCCCCCCCCCCCCCCCACTCAGACCACTCACAGAAAGTCCTCCCATACGGAAAAGCAATATTTGGCCATATATGGCCTTATATATCAAAGAACGTGACATACAGTACCAGTCAAAAGTTTGGACACACCGACTCATTCAAGGGTTTTTCTTTATTTTGACTATTTTCTAAATTTTGGAATAAAATATAAAATATAAAAACTATGAAATAACAAATGGAATCATGTAGTAACCAAAAAGTGTTAAACTAATCAAAATAGATTTTAGATTTTAGATTCTTCAAAGTAGCCACCCTTTGCCTTAATGACAACTTTGCAAACTCTTGGCAATCTCTCAACCAGCTTCACCGGGAATGATTTTCCAACAGTCTTGAAGGAGTTGCCACATATGCTGAGCACTTGTTGGCTGCTTTTCTTTCACTCTGCGGTCCAACTCATCCCAAAGCATGTCAATTGGGTGGAGGTCGGGTGATTGTGGAGGCCAGGTCATCTGATGCAGCACTCCATCACTCTCCTTCTTGGTTAAATAGCCCTTACACAGCCTGGAGGTGTGTTGGGTCATTGTCCTGTTGAAAAACAACTGATAGTCCCAATAAGCGCAAACCAGATGGATGGCATATCGCTGCAGAATGCTGTGGTAGCCATGCTGGTTAAGTGTGCCTGGAGTTCTAAATAAATCAAAGACAGTGTCACCAGCAAAGCACCTCCACACCATCACATCTCCTCCTCCATGCTTCACGTGGGAACCATAAATGCATAGATCATCCGTTCACCTACTCTGCTTTTTACATAGATACAGAGGCTAGAACCAAAAATCTCAAATTTGGACTCATCAGACCAAAGGAAGGATTTCCACCGGTCTAATGTCCATTGCTCATGTTTCGATGGCCCAAGCAAGTCTCTTCTTATTATTGGTGTCCTTTAGTAGTGGTTTCTTTGCAGCAATTCGACCATGAAGGCCTGATTCATGCAGTCTCCTCTGAACAGTTGATGTTGAGATGTGTCCGTTACTTGAACTCTGTGAAGCATTTATTTGGGCTGCAATTTCTGAGGCTGGTAACTCTAATGAACTTATCCTCTGCAGCAGAGGTAACTCTGGGTCTTCCTTTCCTGTGGCGTTCCTCATGAGAGCCAGTTTCATCATAGCGCTTGATGGTTTTTGCGACTGCATTTGAAGAAACTTTTTAAAAGTCTTTACATTTTCCAGATTGACTGACCATGTCTTAAAGTATTGATGGACTGTCATTTATCTTTGCTTATTTGAGCTGTTCTTGCCATAATATGGACTTGGTCTTTTACCAAATAGGGCTATCTTCTGTAAACCAACCCTACCTTGTCACAACACAACTGATTGGCTCAAATGCATTAAAAAGGAAAGACATTCCACAAATTAACTTTTAATAACGCACACCTGTTAATTGAAATGCATTCCAGGTGACTTCCTCATGAAGCTGGTTGACAGAATGCCAAGAGTGTGCAAAGCTGTCATCAAGGCAAAGGGTGGCTACTTTGAAGAATCTGAAATATTTGTAACACTTTTTTGGTTACTACATGATTCCATATGTGTTATTTCATATTTTTGATGTCTTCATTATTTTTTTTAGATTACATATATTTAAAAACAATATATACATCTCACACATAGGGATTCATTATTTTCTAATTGCATTTAGTGTTAAGCAACATTATGTCTACTTTGTTGTTTCTTGTATCTACTGTAGATGATACTTGCCATCTAATTATGTAATTAAAATTGAGATAGCATAGACTATTGTAGTTTTATAATTTGTGATGTACAAGTTTTGAAAACGCACAGTAACCTATCTAAGTATGAATGTTTATTTTCATACACTATAGTTGTGTTTGCCCATAAGGTTAAAGAATCACATTGTACTTATAAAACATGGCTTAGAGATTGTTGTTGTAATCAATGACTGTATAGGTTGTAATCCACTATTATTTCGGGCAGAGTCCACCAATGATTTCCATTGGGATTTGTTTATGCCTGTTACCACCAGCAGGGGATGTGGGAGCACAGCGGTTTATGTCTCCCCTCTCCTCAACAACACTCAAAGAATACGCCTTGTTCTCTTAAAAAGGTATGTGGCGTAAAACAGCACATTATACACTATACAGTGCATTCGGAAAGTATTCAGACCCTTGACTTTTTCCACATTTCGTTACATTACAGCCTTATTCTAAAATGGATTAAATTGTTTGTTTTCCTCATCAGTCTACACACAATGCCAGATAATGACAAAGCGAAAACTCGTTTTTAGAAATTTTAGCAAATGTATTCAAATACTTATTTACATAAATGTTCAGACCCTTTTCTGTGAGACTCGAAATTGAGCCCAGGTGCATCCTGTTTCCATTGATCATCCTTGAGATGTTTCTACAACTTGATTGGAGCCCATTTGCGGTAAATGAAATTGATTGGACATGATTTGGAAAGATACACATCTGTCTATATAAGGTTCCACAGTTGACAGTGCATGTCAGAGCAAAAACCAAGAGATGAAGTTGAAGAAATTGTCCGTAGAGCTCAGAGTCAGGATGGTGTCGAGGTACAGATCTGGGGAAGGGTACCAAAACATTTCTGCGGCATTGAAAGTCCCCAAGAACACAGTGGCCTCCATCATTCTTGAATGGAAGAAGTGTGGAACCACCAAGACTCTTCCTAGAGCTGGCCGATCGGCCAAACTGAGCAATCGGGGGAGAAGTGCCTTGGTCAGGGAGGTGACCATGAACCCAATGGTCACTCTGACAGAGTTCCAGAGTTCCTCTGTGGAGATGGGAGAACCTTCCAGAAGGACAACCATCTCTACAGCACTCCACCAATCAGGCCTTTTATGGTAGTGTGGCCAGACGAAAGCCACTCCTCAGTAAAAGGCTAAATACAGCCCACTTGGAGTTTGCCAAATTGCACCTAAAGGACTCTCAGACCATGAGAAACAAGATTCTCTGGTCTGATGAAACCAAGATTGAACTCTTTGGCCTGAATGCTAAGCGTCACGTCTGGAAAAAACCTGGCACCGCCCCTATGGTGAAGCATGGTGGTGGCAGCATCATCCTGTGGGGATGTTTTTCCAGCGTCAGGGCCTGGGGGACTAGTCATGATCGAGGGAAAGATCAACGAAGCAAAGTACAGAGAGATCCTTGATGAAAACCTGTTCCAGAGCGCTCATGACCTCAGCCTTCCAACAGGACAACGACCCTAAGCACACAGCCAAGACATCGCAGGAGTGGCTTCGGGACAAGTCTCTGAATGTCCTTGAGTGGCCCAGCCAAAGCCCGGACTTGAACTCGATCGAACATCTCTGGAGAGACCTGAAAATAGCTGTGCAGTGATGCTCCCCATCCAACCTGACTGCACTTGAGAGGATCTGCAGAGAAGAATGGGAGAAGCTGCCCAAATACAGGTGTGCCAAGCTTGGTCATACCCAAGAATACTCAAGGCTGTAATTGCTGCCAAAGGTGCTTCAACAAAGTACTCAGTAAAGGGTCTGAATACTTATGGAAATGTGATTTTCCCATTTTCTATTATTTGTTTTTTGCAAACATTATTTATAACTACTTATAAAGGCATCATAGAGCATTCATAAAGTGTGCATAAGCGCTACTTAGATGCCCCAAACAGGTAGGCAAAGTCATTATAAAGGGTGAGATAAAAGGTCCTTTTATCAGGTGCTTTGCCAAATGGGCAAAAAGGTATGTTTTGTTTTAAGTGGGACAATCACAGGAATGACAAAGTGAAATAACGTCTGATGTGCAAATGAACAGCCTCTCAGTAATAAGATGGGGGTGGTAATACAAAATGGCTGACTCCTCTTACACTCAACTGATGTGGCATTGAATAGGCCTAAGTCATAGGATAAATGCATTGATTTCCCTTTGAAAGCTGATGGTAAAATAGTTCCTTTTGACATCAATATGAAATATTATTGTGTTCTGAACGTAGGAAAACGTATTGGCTATAGGTTTCTGCAGTATGATATCCCTTTTATACACAGATCAAAATCCCACTAATTTACCATGCCTGCATTTTTATACCAGCTTTTACGTATATATGAAAGGGGTAGGGGGTAAAAAACATGGAAAAATAAAAGTCAAGATTCCTGCATTTTCACAGACCTGTACCATAAATACAGGTATCGGGTCTGTGAATGGTTCTCTGCTTTTTGCAGGCCTATGGTTAATCAACAACACCCACTCCCCACCCCTCCCAATTTGCCAGTTACCCACTGATATGTATAAAAGGGGTAAGTGGTGAATAAGGGACTGTTTTAAAGGGGGTCATATAAACATTGCCTTGTATTTTTTACAGGTAACATACCACATCTTCTGTTTGAAATGGGTATTACAGTGTAATACGACTCCTCTTCAGTTTCAGAGAGAGGACCTATTATGATTCTTTACATTTAGATGTAGTCTGGCCACACAGCTGATCCTCTCTTCGGCACCAGTCTTCTACGAGTCCAGCTTACCCTCTGTATGGAGCTATAGACAGAGAGACATATACTATCTAGATACCAGGGACTCAGATAGAAAAATCCGCGATCAAAAGACAGTGACACACTCAGAAATAAATACAATCATGTTTTAACCGAATGCACAAAGCAATCAAAGCATAGCTATAACATACAATTCCCCCATTCCCACTAAAGAAGGAAGAGTCTTCTTGAAAAAAAGGACACATTCTTGACTCAAGTGCAACTAATTGCTTCTTTCATCTATCCAATTAAAGGCAGAATTCTAATTCTAGTAGTTTATTTCTAACTCATCAAGTGCCATAGCCTTTTAATCAGAACAAAAATGTGAGCATTGCATATAAATGATTTCACTGAGGGATGCTTTATGCTATGTAGCTGATGATTTAGATCTTCCTCTCACTGTACAGTGTAGGATTCCTCTTGGGCTGCTCCGAGGGCTAAATAACAGCTATATATGAGACGTCAGAGGACATTGTGACAGAGCTAATCGCTAACTGATAACTCTTTCCATTTAGCTCCATTTAGATGTGCGTGGGTGTGATGAGGTTGTTAAAATGGTGTTGAGGATCAATGGGATGTTGACGTTAGAGCAGGGATCTTTCCCAGAAAACCCCAGGATAGGTGCCATCGCACATTGTCATGTGTGATGTTTGCGAAATGCCTCTCTGAAATCCCTCTGCTCTACCTCGAGCAGCTGTGTGTGTGGATACAGTCAGCCAGCACATTCAGCTCAATTCCCCAGGTCTCCTAGTGATGAAATAACCCAGTTCTATGAGGTAACCACAGCTCTCACCCAGGCCCAAATGAGATGCTAATGTTTTAACTCTGGGAATACTGGGATACACAGCAAGCCACGCTCTCACCGGTTATAGAAGGAGGGTAGAAATCAACGGTTCTAGAGGGACGGTATACCTCACAGGTTATAGAAGGAGGGTATACCTCACCGGTTCTAGAAGGTTATACCTCACCGGTTCTAGAAGGGTATACCTCACCGCTTCTGGAAGAAGGGTATACCTCACCGCTTCTAGAAGGGTATACCTCACCGCTTCTGGAAGAAGGGTATACCTCACCGCTTCTGGAAGAAGGGTATACCTCACCGCTTCTAGAAGGAGGGTATACCTCACCGGTTCTGGAAGAAGGGTATACCTCACCGCTTCTAGAAGGGTATACCTCACCGCTTCTAGAAGGGTATACCTCACCGCTTCTGGAAGAAGGGTATACCTCACCGGTTCTAGAAGGAGGGTATACCTCACCGCTTCTAGAAGGGTATACCTCACCGGTTCTAGAAGGGTATACCTCACCGCTTCTGGAAGAAGGGTATACCTCACCGGTTCTAGAAGAAGGATATACCTCACCGGTTCTAGAAGGGTATACCTCACCAGTTCTAGAAGGAAGGTATACCTCACAGGTTATAGAAGGGTATACCTCACCAGTTCTAGAAGGAAGGTATACCTCACAGGTTATAGAAGGGTATACCTCACCAGTTCTAGAAGGAAGGTATACCTCACCGGTTCTAGAAGGGTATACGTCACCAGTTCTAGAAGGAAGGTATACCTCACAGGTTATAGAAGGAGGGTATACCTCACCGGTTCTAGAAGGTTATACCTCACCGGTTCTAGAAGGGTATACCTCACCGCTTCTGGAAGAAGGGTATACCTCACCGCTTCTAGAAGGGTATACCTCACCGCTTCTGGAAGAAGGGTATACCTCACCGCTTCTGGAAGAAGGGTATACCTCACCGCTTCTAGAAGGAGGGTATACCTCACCGGTTCTGGAAGAAGGGTATACCTCACCGCTTCTAGAAGGGTATACCTCACCGCTTCTAGAAGGGTATACCTCACCGCTTCTGGAAGAAGGGTATACCTCACCGGTTCTAGAAGGAGGGTATACCTCACCGCTTCTAGAAGGGTATACCTCACCGGTTCTAGAAGGGTATACCTCACCGCTTCTGGAAGAAGGGTATACCTCACCGGTTCTAGAAGAAGGATATACCTCACCGGTTCTAGAAGGGTATACCTCGCCGGTTCTAGAAGGAGGGTATACCTCACCGCTTCTAGAAGGGTATACCTCACCGGTTCTAGAAGGGTATACCTCACCGCTTCTGGAAGAAGGGTATACCTCACCGGTTCTAGAAGAAGGATATACCTCACCGGTTCTAAAAGGGTATACCTCGCCGGTTCTAGGAGTGTATACATCACCGGTTCTAGAAGGAGGGTATACCTCACCGGTTCTAGAAGGTGGGTATACCTCACCGGTTCTAGAAGGAGGGTATAACTCTCCGGTTCTAGAAGGAGAGTATACCTCACTGGTTCTAGAAGGAGGGTATACCTCACCGGTTCTAGAAGGAGGGTATACATCACCAGTTCTAGAAGGAGGGGATACCTCACCGGTTCTAGAAGGGGGGTATACCTCACCGGTTCTAGAAGGAGGGTATACGTCACCAGTTCTAGAAGGAAGGTATACCTCACAGGTTCTAGAAGGAGGGGATACCTCACCGGTTCTAGAAGGTTATACCTCACCGGTTCTAGAAGGGTATACCTCACCGCTTCTGGAAGAAGGGTATACCTCACCGCTTCTAGAAGGAGGGTATACCTTACCGGTTCTAGAAGAAGGATATACCTCACCGGTTCTAGAAGGGTATACCTCGCCGGTTCTAGGAGTGTATACATCACCGGTTCTAGAAGGAGGGTATACCTCACCGGTTCTAGAAGGTGGGTATACCTCACCGGTTCTAGAAGGAGGGTATAACTCACCGGTTCTAGAAGGAGAGTATACCTCACTGGTTCTAGAAGGAGAGTATACCTCACCGGTTCTAGAAGGAGGGTATCCCTCACTGGTTCTAGAAGGGTATACCTCAAAAGGTCTAGAAGGGTATACCTCACAGATTCTAGAAGGAGGATATACCTCACCGGTTCTAGAAGGAGGGTATACCTCATTGGTTCTAGAAGGAGGGTATACCTCACGGGTTCTAGAAGGGTTCTAGAAGGGTATACCTCACCGGTTCTAGAAGGATATACCTCACCGGTTCTAGAAGGGTATACCTCACCAGTTCTAGAAGGGTATAATTCACCGCTTCTAGAAGGAAGGTATACCTCACCGGTTCTAGAAGGAGGGTATACCTCACCGGTTCTAGAAGGAGGGTATACCTAATTTGTTCTAGAAGGAGGGTATCCCTCACTGGTTCTAGAAGGGTATACCTCGCCGGTTCTAGAAGGAAGGTAATACCTCACCGGTTCTAGAAGGAAGGTAATACCTCACCGGTTTTATAAGGAGGGTATACCTCAACTGTTCTATAAGAAGGGTATAACTCAACTGTTCAATAAGAAGGGTTTACCTCACCGGTTCTAGAAGGAGAGTATTCCTTTACCGGTTCTAGAAGGAGAGTATTCCTTTACCGGTTCTAGAAGGAGGGTATTCCTTTACCGGTTCTAGAAGGAGGGTATACCTCAAATGCAACTTATAATAGTGCATCTATTGTTCCATCTTGACTTGGAATTACATATGATGTACTTCAAATGTAAGATGAAATATATGAGTCAATGGGAACTCTGTTGAAAAAAAGGAGAACAAAAACCGTATGGAGAAGTAGAACAAAGCGCTAAATATGCTGACTACAGATCTAAGGAATGCAGCAGCTATTAAGGAAATTATTTGGGAAGAGTAATGGCACAGAAGATTAATTAACTGAGTTTGTTTTTAAACTGACTGAAAGGAAGTATGTCCTCTCTCAAGCATGCCGGCCTAATTATTTCCAACCCTTACTTGTCTAAATAGGCTGCGTAAACAAAAGTGCCAGTGACTTGAATTGTTCAAAAGAAATCCTAAAAAAGGGAGTGGAATTATCAAA
The DNA here is from genome assembly GCF_029448725.1 of Salvelinus fontinalis. Taxonomy (NCBI): domain Eukaryota; kingdom Metazoa; phylum Chordata; class Actinopteri; order Salmoniformes; family Salmonidae; genus Salvelinus; species Salvelinus fontinalis. Next base: position 24,927,693 of record NC_074693.1, on the reverse strand, counting down.
AAACGCTGTTTCATAACTCAATGGGTACTAAATCTTCAGTGTTCACACATGCGTGACACATGATGGAGAATGTCAAACAATCAAAACACGACCGCCTGTTTCAATAATACACAGTTTAATACATAGTTTATACAGAGAGACTCATGCTTTTATTCCAAGCTGGCCTGACTACTGTAATGTTCTCCTGTCTGGTCTACCCAACAAAGCCATTAGTCAACTGCAAACCATAAAGAATGCTGCAGCACCGGTACTGACCAAGACCAAACTGAGAGCACACGTTACACCAGTTTATAAATCAATCCACAATTGTGCAACCCAATACATGTTCGACACACATTTTAGTTATGTACCCAGTAGGTCCCTCAAGGTCCTCTGGCGCTGGCCTTTTAACTATTCCTAAGCCTCGGACCAAGAGACATGGAGAGACAGCCTTTAGTTACTATGCCCCCAGACCCTAGAATAGCCTGCTAGAGAACCTGAGGGGAGCCAAAACTGTGGGCATGTTTAACAGGGATCTTGAAAAACATACCTTTTTAGCTGTGCTTTTCAGGGTGCTTTTTAGTCTTTCAGTTTTTATTATTCTTGTGTTTTATCCTCTGATGTTTGTTGTGTAGTAAATATTTCTGTTTTTATTTTTATAGTTTTTTTAATTTATGTTTTTTCCTGTGAAGTGGGTTGCATCCATGTCTGAAATGTGCTATATAAATAAAGTTTGATTTGATGTAAGTGGCTTCACTTTGCCTCTGGCATCATGCTCGTATGTGTGTATTAACAATGTCCCACGCTGTTACACATATGTATTACTGTGTTTGCCAATTCACTGATTGATATAACTTCTCTCCAGAGAAGATGTGCAGATCATGTTGCGATGTGTCTTTAAACTAACCATAAGTACAGAAGATACAGAGAGGAGATGGCCGTGGGAAGATTTTTTAAATTTATTTATTTCACCTTTATTTAACCAGGTAGGCTAGTTAAGAACAAGTTCTCATTTACAACTGTGACCTGGCCAAGATAAAGCAAAGCAGTTTGACACATACAACAACACAGAGTTACACATGGAATAAACAAACGTACAGTCAATAATACAGTAGAAAAAGTATATATACAGTGTGTGCAAATGAATAAGATAAGGGAGGTAAGGCAATAAATATGCCAAGGTGGTGAAGTAATTACAATATACCAATTAAACAATGGAGTGATAGATGTGCAGAAGATGGATGTGCAAGTAGAGATACTGGGGTTCAAAGGAGCAAGATAAATAAATACAGTATGGGGATGAGGTAGTTGGATGGGCTATTTACAGATCAGCTATGTACAGGTGCAGTGATCTGTGAGCTGCTCTGACAGCTGGTGCTTAAAGTTAGTGAGGGAGATATGAGGCTTCAGTGATTTTTGCGGTCCGTTCCGGTCATTGGCAGCAGAGAACTGGAAGGAAAGGTGGCCAAAGGAGGAATTGGCTTTGGGGGTGACCAGTGAGATATACCTTCTGGAGCGCGTGCTACGGGTGGGTGCTGCTATGGTGACCAGTGAGCTGTGATCAGGTGGGGCTTTACCTAGCAAAGACTTGTAGATGACCTGGAGCCAGTTGATTTGGCGACGAGTATGAAGCGAGGGCCAGCCAACGAGAGCGTACAGGTCGCAGTAGTGGGTAGTATATGGTGCTTTGGTGACAAAACGGATGGCACTGTGATAGACTGCATCCAATTTGTTGAGTAGAGTGTTGGAGGCTATTTTGTAAATGACATCGCCGAAGTCTGAGGATCGGTAGGATGGTCAGTTTTACGAGGGTATGTTTGGCAGCATGAGTGAAGGATGCTTTGTTGCGAAATAGGAAGCTGATGTTTGGGGGGCTGAGCTACAGAAGGTTATATGGGTCTGCTAATACAGGGCTGGTAAAGGCCCAGTGCACTACTTTTGTGATTTTAAATGTTTTATTATTTATATATTTTTTTAATTCAGATTTTTCAGGGGGTGCTGCAGCACCTTCAGCACCCCTACTTCCCATGGCTATGGAGGAAAATGGTAGGATAGATTCTGTTCTGTCTTAATCAACAAAGAGGGAAGAGGTTTCTATAGAAACAATTATATTTTTGTCTTCCTCATTTGAATTATTCATTGTGCCACAGATTTATTTCTAATGAACACGTCACAATTTACATTTACATTAGATTAGGATCTCTCACAACTTCCGTTATGTATCTTTTTCACAAAAATACAATCTATACCAAACAACCCCAACCTCAGGGTTATCGTCAAGATTACCAACCCCTAAACCTCCCTTCATGTAACTTGTTAGCTAACCACAATGGGATGTGGCAGTGACTGTATTGGGCAAACCAATGGGGATTTTGTACTTCGTCACCGTAAATAAGTTCTCTTTCTTGGGGGGACAAATTAATATTTTGAAACCCCTCCCAGTTATGCAGATCTATTGCGTTATTCTGTCACTTACATAACTGGGAGAATAACATGTGTCATTCACAACGTCAGTAATGCAGGTTGATGGTAGTGTCACAGATATGGGTGTGGAGCTGGGGATGAGTGCTAATTACCCCAACTATATCCCCCTCTAATAACGGCCTAGAGGAGCTCTATGAAATACACTCTGTTCTTCCATGGGGGAATGGATTTTTGATCCTCCACCCAATCAATATCATCTAAAACACAGTATTCCCTAGGAGTCGAGATAGAAAATCATAATATCTGCCTTGGTCTTTTTCAAAGTCATTGGAATGAAGGATATGGGAAAACTTTGCAGCTTTAAAAGTTGTCAATGTTCATGTTCATGGAAAGTAGAATAGGGAGGAGAGATCTGTATCATACTGCCTGACTGCATGGAATTGTGATCAATCCAGAAATAGGGACACGTTACCCATAAGGACACGTGTGTCACCTCATGGGAAAATTACTCGGTTTTTAGAACTGGAATGTGCTAGAGAGAACCAGCAGACACTGGAGATCTCATTACCATATCATAGCACATGTCCGATAAAAGGTTACACTACCTTATGGATCGCCAAAAAGATGAAGGGACAGTCCACTCCTTTCCCTCTCCCTTCTAAATCCACTAGCTACCTGGCTTTCTCAAAGGGAGACTTTGACTGCTTACCCTCTCCCATGCCCCCTCATACTCCCTGCACTGTGGCTACAGATATCCTAAGGCTATCTCCCAAACTTCAGAAGTGCCAAAGTGGCACGAGACGACATTGCTAGTTCCGGCCCTCAGCGATTTGCTCTATGCACACATCATGATTTAGCATATTATTTTTGGTGAGGAGTGGACAGATAAAACAACCAAAGGGCTTCTGAGGTTGTTCTAAAATGTCTCAACTGTGCATCCTTGGCTTCCCCTTTGAACCTCTCCGTCTCGGGCCTACACTGTATGGTCAGCACCAGACCAAATCCCATTCGTCCTCTCCATTAATGCAACCGCCTTAAACCAACATATCATCACAGTTCCAGAAGCTTGCTCTAACTGTAATTGAAATGGCCCAATGGGAATTCCTTGGTTCTGGTTGCCCCTTCATGCCCTATCCCCCAATTCCCCACCCTCCATCTATCACTGTAGCCCTGGTGCTCTTGTAACGAGGAGGGGTTAACAGCGAGGTCGCCGCGCACATGCGTACTTACTGCCTCCTGAACAGTGGCCCCTCAGTTCCTTTGCATGTGTACATATGACGCCAGCAGAAAACCGGCATACAGCATCATGTCAAGTACATATTCATTTAGCTGCCAGGTGCCAAGGAGTGTTAGCTCGAGAGCATCTACAGAGATGCGCTCAGCAAATGGATGTACTTCAATGGGGATGTGATCAGAAACGCCATTCTTCCTTCAGATGTCGAGTTCACAGGCTTGATTACACAGCCCCCTCGCGACGCATCCTGCTACAGATAAAATTAAACACCCGCGATTACAAACGGCTTTGAAATACCCTGGACCACGATCAGTGTCATCCCTTATTTAAGCTCATCCTCAAAAGATGGAGATTTGAGGATTCATACACAAAGTATTCAAACGCTATATCGCACAGCAGCCACAAATTGTTACTAATGAAATGTGATGGTGTTAAGAGACAGCAAAGACAACAGCCGCTTAAGGTCTCTTGGTGCTGTGTTTGTCAAATCTAAGGGATTCTTCTCTTTGGGCGTTTTGATCAAAGCCTCTTTAACATTCTTTCACAAGTGCTCAACATGCATTCAGTGTAACGTAAATCATTAAGCAATGACATTAAAAAATAACATCTAATTTCTCATAGATAATAACCAGCTACGATGAAGCGCACATACACAGAAATAGGCAAAGATTTCTGCTCCAATGTGCTGTTTTAAGCATATTCATCTGCCTCTTCACATACATGAAAGCTGCCAGTTGCCCTTGCCAAGAAGTGGAGGACATTAAGGGAAGCGTCCTAGTTGATCTCTGATGACAAGGATCTGGATGAGAGATCATAGGCAAGGGGGCGAAAGCTGTGGTCATCCCCCTGAAAGGATGGCATTTCTCCTCGTGGGTCTTGGGCTTGCTAGATGTTGCCCCATCTTCAAACAGCACTAAAGAAAACCTTAGAGATGTGGATTTTGAAAGATGAACACAAAGGATTCAGTATGCTTCCCTTCGGAACACACATGCATCCTGTCATGAGATAACCATTGTCAGCCATATGGGCAAACTCCTGAGCTGATTGGCTCAAAAGAGACCTTTAAAGCCTTCATTGCTGCCCAGAGACTGGCTTATCAGAAAACTGTCCGAAATATCTCTTATGTAAGGCATGGATAATGAATGAAAGAAAATAACAGCTTTTTTTAGAACCATCCACAGGGGTTCATTGAAATGCATCAAAAGACAAAAACGCATCAGATACCGAGATGGGCGTGGTCTTTAGCTCCTCCCAGATGCATCTCTCTCATTTTTTTCCAACGATAGCCTTTTTTGGGTAAAAGTCTGCTACAAAAAAGTCTGTGAGCGCTGTATGTTAGGGGGCTTGGGCTTTAGTTGACAGTGGAGCCCCAATTGCGAAGTGTGAATAGAGGGCTGTTTTAATAAGCCTGGTACCGGCTGAGCTACACAGGGGGGCTGGCACCAGAAAACTGCACTGCAGATGAAGATGAGAGAGAAATCCAAGGGATCAGTCTGGCCACATCAGAAGATCAGCGCTCATGGGGATTTCTGATTTCTGATTCTGCATTTCGCTGCGAGAAATATTACGCTTTTACACACTCGGTTGTCATCATTGCATTGTCTTACATAAGAGTCCTGCCACTGCTGGTGTGGTTCGTTTGAACGCCTGTTAATTGTCAAGTTGTCAACGGAACATAGAGGACATGAAACAGATTACCTTGTGAATCTTCTTTGAAAACATGTCCCACAACTCAATGGTACTCTACACGAGTAACATCTTCCTCTGACACCCATGTTTCATCCCTCTGATTGCCTACTGCACCACCTGACCTTTAGAATCAATGTTGGGTTCATCTTCACCATCACTCTCATCACACACTGTCAGCATCAGAGTTGCGTCTGTGCCAAGCTCCTCAGAGCCCCACGTGCTCCGTTTGGAGAGAGATGAACACAACATTGAAATAAAGAAGACGGAGGCGCAGCTGCATCCAGTTTGTCATGTAAAGGGTTGCAGTTTCCCGTGGCGAGAGGTAAGGACCAGAGAGAACCTCAAATGGGGGCATAGATAAGTGAAACTTCATATATGGTGGGGGAATATGGTGGAGGACACTATAGCTACCACAGGACCACACTGGCGAGTATGAAGAGATTAGGGGGCCAGTGTGAAGAAGTCATGGAGGGTAGCCAAGAGCAGAGGGAGAGAGACAGATGAGAGAGAAATTAGAAGAGGCAACGAAAAAGGAGGGGGGGGGGCAGGGATGGATGGATGAAAAGAAACCGAGGTAGGGAGCAACAACACTAACGGCTTGACCTGGAGAAGATGGATCCAATTAAAATCACACTTGGTCGGCCTTATCACCACCCCCTCGCCATGCTGACGCAGTGCCACACTGGTCGGCCTAGCATGGTTTCTATACCATAGCAGTGGGGAGGGGAGTGGGCACATGTGGGGGCCACACGTCCCATGCAGGTTACATAAAATGTCTTAAATGGCGGTTGGCGATGACACATCTCGGTCAAAGATCCGGTGTGACAATGCGGCCCACCCTCTGGCACACTGGTGGGAATCTGGCCCTGTATATGAAAACAGAGATCGGCACAGCGGATAGGCTGAGTGTGACGGTGATTCAACGGATTCCAAGGTGAAACCAACATATTCACAGGAATTTGAACGTTACATTAGCAGCCGAAAAAAGGGCGGCTGATTCTTGTTGCTAGGCAGAGAAGCAAAATAAAGATGGAGGACACTGAACGGCAGACTGGGAAGATAGGGTCCTATCATGCAGTACCAGTGATTTACCCGTGGGAGCGGCAGGGGCAGGGGTGTAGTAGGGCTGAGTGGTTATGGAATATTGCCATTGCTTTGTCAGGGAAAAGAATATAGAGCTGGATCTGTGGGAGATTTCTGCACAGATGAGTTGTTGGTATTAGGGAAAAGACATCTAATTTCAGGGTGTTCAGCTCTGGCCTTCCTATGTACACATCATCACTGCGAATGCATAACAGATCAGATGGAGAAATAGATTTCCCCATGCAAACAGAGACATTTTCTAGGGCAGTTATGTGCACAATGGAATGACTGTTTTCCCCAAAATGTTTTCTGAGAGCATATTTACTGACTTGGGAGGAAGATAAAAATGTAAAAAATCAGTCATGGCATAATGGATGTTAGATAACCTTCACAAGGATAATAGCTGAGGTTTGGATGGGGTCATTTTTATGGAGGAAGGAAATATGAAGTAACCTCACTAACCTGCAACACGTCTCAGACAGACCCTAATCCGAGAACTAATATTGGTAGTATCCAACCAGACAAAGTCCTTAGACAAACATTCCATTTTTTGTGATATTTGATTGCATGGACAACAAAAGTAAATTTAACTCAAAATTCTGTTGTTGAAATCTTGGATAAATTGTAAATTACATGTTGATAACTTTCTGCAGATTTCATCATGTTGATACGTATGTTGAAATAATGCAGAAAAATACTGAGTTTATTAAAATAATTGCCTGGCGGGATGTCTCTTCGATCAGACAATCTCAATAACATGAATACATACTAAAATAGTGTTTTCATTCATGACTAAATCCCAGTAATATTGTTTTATTGTTATTTCACTATATCAATGTTATTATGTTGCATCAATGTTTGATTAAATTGATTGAACAAAGTCATCGACATACACAGTTCAATTTCACCCAGGTCTTAAAGGTCCAATGCAGCCATTTTTATCTCAGTATCAAATCATTTCTGGGTAACAATTAAGTACCTTACTGTGATTTGTTTCAATTCAAATTGTTTTAAAAAAAGGAACAAAAATTGCTTCTCATCAAAGGGCAATTTCTCAAGCAAAAATGTTCCCCCCTTGGTTTGTGCTGTGGTGGAGATCTTTGTGGGCTATACTCGGCCTTGTCTCAGGATTGTAAGTTGGTGGTTGAAGATATCCCTCCAGTGGTGCGGGGGCTGTGCTTTGGCAAAGTGGGTGGGGTTATATCCTTCCTGTTTGGCCCTGTCCGGGGGTATCATCGGATGGGGCCACAGTGTCTCCTGACCCCTCCTGTCTCAGCCTCCAGTATTTATGCTGCAGTAGTTTATGTGTCGGGGGGCTAGGGTCAGTTGGTTATATTTGGAGTACTTCTCCTGTCTTATCCAGTGTCCTGTGTGAATTTAAGTATGCTCTCTCTAATTCTCTCCTTCTCTCTTTCTTTCTCTCTCTCGGAGAACCTGAGCCCTAGGACCATACGTCAGGACTACCGGGCATGATGACTCCTTGCTGTCCCCAGTCCACCTGGCCTTGCTGCTGTTCCAGTTTCCACTATTCTGCCTGCGGTTATGGAACCCCTACCTGTCCCAGACCTGCTGTTTTCAACTCTTAATGATCGGCTATGAAAAGCCAACTGACATTTATTCCTGATTATTATTTGACCATGCTTGTCATTTATGAACATTTTGAAATTCTTTCCTCTCTCTACTTCTCTCCTTCTCTCTTTCTTTCTCTCTCTCGGAGGACCTGAGCCCTAGGACCATACGTCAGGACTACCGTGCATGATGACTCCTTGCTGTCCCCAGTCCACCTGGCCTTGCTGCTATTCCAGTTTCAACTGTTCTGCCTGCGGTTATGGAACCCCTACCTGTCCCAGACCTGCTGTTTTCAACTCTTAATGATCGGCTATGAAAAGCCAACTGACATTTATTCCTGATTATTATTTGACCATGCTTGTCACTTATGAACATTTTGAACATTTGGCCATGTTCTGTTATAATCTCCACCCGGCACAGCCAGAAGAGGACTGGCCACCCCTCATAGCCTGGTTCCTCTCTAGGTTTCTTCCTAGGTTTTGGCCTTTCTAGGGAGTTTTTCCTAGCCAACGCGCTTCTACACCTGCATTGCTTGCTGTTTGGGGTTTTAGGCTGGGTTTCTGTACAGCACTTCGAGATATTAGCTGATGTACTAAGGGCTATATAAAATAAACTTGATTTGATTTTGCTAGGACTGTATAAGAGTGGTCTGAGTGGGGAGGGGAAAACTGAAAACTAGCTGTTATTGGCAAAGAGGTTTGGAACGCTTTCTTATTTAAGTGATAATGCCCGAGACGCCGGTGTTTGGAGGATATATTGGCACAGTGTTGTGGCAAAACGTGCCAATATATCCTCCAAACATCAGCTTTGAGCGCATTATCGCTCGGGTTACCAACATATTCAAATAATGATTGACATATTTTATGTTATTTTGATGAATTTATTCATACTATTTCATCCTTCCACGAGATATAGTCCCGACACATATTTAAGGTTACTACCGGCTGGTCATTCGTTCTATCGGATCCAGAGACGCAACCCAGTCGTTATGGACGCAACCCAGTCGTTCGTTATAAATGTTAATTTCCATACTGGCTGCCAACGTTCTTATCCCTTGCTTGCTAGTTGGCCAAGTAGCTTAATTTACATTTGTTAAAGCTGTTTTCTAGTGACATTTATTTGGATACATCCATAACAATGAGCTAATGATGCGCGATTTCACCTGGCATAGAAAATGTGCTCTTTCGTCAGGACAATGTTGTTCAGAGGAGCTTGCCAACAACACAGCTAACACAATCACTTCGAATGGAAGCTGGAGAGACAGCAAACTAGATGCATTTCATTTCATGTTACCTGTTTTCTATTGACATTTATTTATATATATCCATAAAAATGATGCCAGCTGATTCATGATTTCGACTGGCTGCCTGTCTGTGTCGTCCCGACTCCCGACACGTTCATTACTATGGGACAGCTGGAGATTGAATTTCAATATTAAAACAATGTCGGAGAGACAGACTGCAAGGTTTATACAAAACTAAATGTTAGTCTAAAAGAAATGGGAAATAATGTCTAGATGCTTTTTACAGTGGAGATCAAGTTTATAAATTGCCTAGCTGGGCTGATGAGACAGTGGATTGCGCAGTGAGATGGAACAGAGTAAATAGGCATTTCAACGTCATAGATTTAACCAGTGGTAACTTGTGGAATAGACACCAGCTGGAATGTGGTTTTACACAATCAGCATCCAGGATTAGACCCACCGGTTGTATAATGGTCTATTAACTAATTTACTGCCTGGTGATGCCATCAAAACTCCATCCCACCAAAACAGGCTGAAATTTGAGGCAGTATTTTCAAACAACTCTTACACTAAAAGGGCATTATCATCATTTTCACAATTTCACAGAATTAGGCCAACCTCATAGTGTGGAAATATACACTACTGTTACTGTTCAAAAGTTTAGGGTTACTTAGAAATGTCCTTGTTTTTGAAAGAAAAGCACATTTTCTGTCCATTAAAATAACATCAAATTGATCAGAAATACAGTGTAGACATTGTTAATGTTGTAAATGACTATTGTAGCTTGAAACTGCAGATTTATTATGTGATATCTACATAGGCGTACAGAGGCCCATTATCAGCAACCATCATTCCTGTGTTCCAATGGCACGTTGTGTTAGCTAATCCAAGTTTATCATTGTAAAAGGCTAATTTGTTCATTAGAAAACCCTTTTGCAATTATGTTAGCACAGCTGAAAACTGTTGTTCTGATTAAAGAAGCAATAAAACTGGCCTTCTTTAGACTAGTTGAGTATCTGGAGCATCAGCATTTGTGGGTTCGATTACAGGCTCAAAATGGCCAGAAACAAATAACTTTCTTCTGAAACTCGTCAGTCTATTCTTGTTCTGAGAAATGAAGGCGAGAAATTGCCAAGAAACTGAAGATCTGGTACAACGCTGTGTACTACTCCCTTCACAGAACAGCGCAAACTGGCTCTAACCAGAATATAATGAGGAGTGGGAGGCCCCGGTGCATAACTGAGCACGAGGACAAGTACATTACAGTGTCTAGTTTGAGAAACAGACACCTCACAAGTCCTCAACTAGCAGCTTCATTAAATAGTACCCGCAAAACCCCAGTCTCAACGTAAATAGTGAAGAGGCGACTCCGGGATGCTGACGTTCTGATTGTAAGCGTCTTTGTGTGTGGAGTAAAGGTGGTCCAGAGTTCTTTTTCCTCTGGTTGCACATTTAACATGCTGATAGAAATTTGGTAAAACGGATTTAAGTTTCCCTGCATTAAAGTCCCCGGCTACTAGGAGTACCGCCTCTGGGTGAGCATTTTCTTGTTTGCTTATGGCGGAATACAGCTCATTCAATGCTGTCTTAGTGCCAACCTCTGACTGTGGTGGTATGTAAACAGATACAAAGAATACAGATGAAAACTCTCTCGGTAGGTAGTGTAGTCTACAGCTTATCATGAGATACTCTACCTCATAGCTCGAGACTTCCTTGGATATCTTGCACCAGCTGTTGTTTACAAAAATACATAGACCGCTGCCCCTTGTCTTACCAGATGCCACTGTTCTATCCTGTCGGTACATCGTATAACCAGCCAGCTGTATGTTGATGTTGTCGTCGTTCAGCCACGACTCTGTGAAGCATAAGAAGCTACAGTTTTTAATGTCCCGTTGGTAGTTTAATCTCCTGCGTAACTCGTCGATTTTACTGTCCAAAGATTGCACATTTGCTAGCAGAATGGAGGGAAGTGGGGGTTCATTCGATCGCCTACAAATTCTCAGAAGGCAGCCCGACCTTCGGCCCCTCTATCTCCACCTCCTCTTCACGCAGATCACGGGGATCGGGGCCTGTTCTCGAGGAAGCAGTGTATCCTTCGTGGCAGGCTCGTCAGAGTCGTGAAAGGAAAAATAGAATTCTGGTAGTCCGTGGTGAGTAATCGCAGTCCTGATGTCTAGAAGTTATTTTCGGTCATAAGAGACGGTAACATTATGTACAAAATAAGTTTAAAAAATAAGTTACAAATAACAAATAAACAAACACAAAATACACAATCGGCTGGGGGCACGTAAAACGTCGACCTGCTTCTCCGGCGCCATCTTACTTATTTACACAGGAAATCACGTTTTTCACTGCACTGGGCCTTTAAACAATATGGTTTCAAGGTTTGGTTGACATCAAATTAAATTCACATTGACAACTCAATCAAACATTCATCAAACTGGACGTCGATCTGACGTCTTTGTACGGTGACTGATGACTCATGAAGCAAGCACACACACTAGCTGTTGATAAAGTGAATCTAAATTAAGAGAACCAGACCTAACGATCTTATGAGGTTCTGGAAGGAATAGGTGATGAGGTTCTGGAAGGAATAGGTGTGTCTCTCCCTTCTTTATAATCCTCATCTTGTTTTTTGATTGCACCTCATCTCACATTGGTTGAGTGCCTTCTACTCCTCTCCAATCTGAGGTTCAGACAATTTTATCATCTCTCATTTAATATTACAGTTCTTTTATGAGAGGTCTCTGAAAGAAGGCAACACAAAACATCAACAAGTTCTTGCAAATTATAGGATCCGTAATCAAATGTCTACTCTCTCAAAAAGCAAATTAGATGACTTCTCAGACAGATGGCTTGGGTCTTTGACCCGCTCGTTATTTATTTCCCTGGGCCGACATAGAGGGCAAACACCCAACCGTGGTCTAACTCAGTGGGATTTGAAAAATACACCATCCAAACATCCTGCCTTCACTAAAGAGGCGTCCTCATGAATATCGTGTACGACATACACTAATACGACACACTTCAGTTTACATGAAAGCCCTAACACGCTTATCACCTTTTGCAGCATCCGGGAAAGTGCTACCTGGTGAGGAAATTGACTATGTGTGCTGAGCTGCTGTTGTTGGCGATGGGTGCTGCAGTCAAAGCAAGCAGGGAAAAACAGTTTAGGAGGTGGAGAACTCAAATACATGATAGGACACACAGCTTGTGCAGCCGTGTCTATTGTTATCAAGAGGCTACAGGTGATGGGCCTCAATAATTTTTTTGTTACCTTTATTTAACTAGGCAAGTCAGTTAAGAAAAAAAGTATTATTTACAATGACGGCCTACCCTGGACGACACTGGGCCAAATGTGCGCCCCCTTATGGGACTCCCAATCATGGCCGGTTGTGATACAGCCTGGAATCAAACCAGGGTCTGTAGTGACACCTCTAGTACTGAGATGCAGTGCCTTAGCCCGCTGTGCCACTCAGGAGCCTGCATATAACTAAGAACAAGAACACAAAGCAGACAGTCAGTCAGTCATTCTGAGCTGTAACCATGACATCGCTGTAGGCCATGACATCATCATTACAAAAACATTCTGGGAGAAAGAAAATCAACAATGAACTTGTTTCAGTTTAACTTGGGAAAAAAAACATGTTCCATGACATTGGTTATCTTTCATCAGCAGAACATTACTTTAGAATAAATCTGTATAGATATTTGTTGTGACACTAATGACAACCCTTCTGACCTATTAAACTTTCAGAATGACACAAGTATATTGAAGCCCAGCTTTGCACATCAGAGGTAGAGTATAGCATGTACGGGAAACACAAAATGGTTTGAAAAAACACTATTTTAGCCTCGTTCTATTTTTCCAAAATCGTATAAGGCCCTGTCAGACACTGTCCCGACTTACCACACTCCGACATATCTATGTTGCCGACTAAACTAAATCACTGCTGTCCCCTTAATACCACAGAGTGGATTCCTAGAAACTGAACAGTGTGAAGTAAAAGTATGGAATGGCAGACTCATAGTGTGGTACACCAAAATGGTCTCCTCAACCATAAACTGTCTGCACAAGTACGTATATTTTACTGCAGTAAAACACATCCATACTCTATTAGAAAAAAGGGTTCCAAAGGGTTCTTTGGCCGTCCTCATAGGAAAACACTTTTTGGTTCCAGGTAAAACCCTTTCGGGTTCCATGTAGGATCTAAATGGAACCTAAAAAAGGATCTTCAAAGGGTTATCCTATGTGGACAGCCGAAGAACCCTTTTAGGTTCTTGACAGCACCTTTTTTTCACAGGGTATGATATGATCATGTTAAAGCACCAATGAGGTCATCAATGTGGAGTGACTCTCATCGGGTGGCATGGCTACTGTACACTGACCCCCTTTCTCCAGTCAGACAAGTGGACATGGACACTTATTGCAGGCATCATTTTCAGCCTGTCACAAATATGCGCCTAGTTAGCTGTGCTGAATTCTGTGGCCACTGCTTTTCCAGCACCTCTCCCTTTTAACTAGACTGTAATGATTTGTGCCTGAGGCTCCATCTTTGACAGTGGGAATTGGATGTGTAAACTATGAATGAGTTATATTATAGTAATAACTGTCCAGGGATGAAATCGGCCGTTTTAACAGTAATAGACTATTAATCATTAGAGGCACTGAGTTCAGCCATAGCAGAGAGTGTGGCAGGTATCCTAGTGGTTAGAGCATTAAGCCAGTAATTAAAAGGTTGCTGGATCGAATCCCCGAGCTGACAAGTTAAAAATCTGTTGTTCTGCTCTTGAACGAGGCAGTTAACCCACTGTTCCCCAGTAGGCCGTCATTGTAAATAAGAATTTGTTCTTAACTGACTTGCCTAGTTAAATAAAAAGACAGACAGGCATGATGTATGGAATAGATGGCAGTAGGCCGCTGTACTAGGATCTGTCTGTGTTACTGTAATATATCTGTCACTGTCATATCTGTACTAGGATCTCTCTGTTTTACTGTAATATCTGTACTAGGATCTCTCTGTGTTACAGTAATATCTGTACTATCATCTGTCAGTGTTACTGTAATATCTGTCCTAGGATATGTCTGTGTTACTGTAATATCTCTGTCTGTGTTATGTAATATCTGTAGTATCTGTCTCTGTTTCTGCCATATCTGTTCTAGGATGTCTATGTTACTGTAATATCTGTACCAGGATCTGTCTGTTTTACTGTCATATCAGTAGGATCTGTCTGTTACTGTAATATATGTAATAGGATCTATCTGTATTACTGTAATATCTGTACTAGAATATGTCTGTGTTAATGTAATATTTGTACTCAGATCTGTATGTGTTACTGTAATATCTATGTCTGTGTTACTGTCACATCTATACTAGGATATGTCTGTTTTACTGTAGTACATGTACTAGGATCTGTCTGTTTTACTGTAATATCTCTGTCTGTGTTACTGTAATATCTGTGCTATGATCTGTTTATGTTACTGTAATACCTGTAGTAGGATCTGTCTGTTTTACAGTAATATCTCTGTGTTACTGTAATATCTGTACTAGGAGCTGTCTGTTTTACTGTAATATCTGTACTAGGATCTGTCTGTGTTACTGTAATATCTGTAATATCTGTACTATAATCTGTATGTTTTACTTTAATATCTGTACTAGAATTAGGGATATCTAGGGCTAGCTCGCTCTATAATATCAAATAAATCATTGTTCACAAACGGATTTAACACTGACGCAAGTACACTGTGATATGAGTCGGATCAAACATCTGAATGGCTTTCTCAAAGACTGGAATTCAGACAAAAAGGCATAGCAAACACCCACAATGAAACAACGGTTTAGGTCTGTGCAGTCCGCTTACAATTGGATATCAACTGCTTACTGTGATGAAAACCATGGGGCAGAAACATATAGTACAATAAACGTTGTTTTATAAGTCAATTGCAAATAGTAGAAGGTAATGTTATAAACCTATATTTTCCCTGTGCTATTCTTCTGCAGTGCACTTTTGATTGAATTTCACTTTAGTTCCAAAGGTCCTGTAAATAACAGGGCTTTCGAACAGGGCCATTACTTTTGCTGTACAAATCACTACATTTCAAAACATCAGCGAACTGGTCAAATAATCAAACATTTCACAGTTTGACACATATAGGCAATAGCATTAAATAATAAAATGTAAGGAAGATATTTGCCAGACTCAACCTGACAGCATGATAGGTCAGTTAGGAAATATAAGTATTAGTAAAATGTAGTTAATCACCAAGAAAGCAACCTTCACCGAGGCCCGCAACCTTGAAAATGGGTACTTTGGATAGTGTGCTCTTGCATGCACCGAGGTGGAGAGTGTGACCCACGTTTGAGAAAAACTATATTGTGATAAATGGAATTGAGAAATGGGCCAGACAGTCGCACAGCTATGACTGTGGCAAATACGCACGCCCTAATGTAGACCAGGTGCCGCTATGATTTCTAGGATATCAACTGCCTACACTGCAATCAATAATGGCTTTCCCCTGCGCCATCACTGTGCGTCATCATGGGCCAAGACAGCACCCAACTTGTCATCAATACCACTGTTTGTTTGCCCTAAATAGCACAGAAACCGAAATTTGCTAAAACATTCAATGATGTAGCCTATTGACCTCGATTTCCGCTTGATTTCGGTAAGCTGCTCCATATCAAATGAAACTCGTCAACTGTCAAGAGCGCAAGGATTTGGTGTGAATCTTGATTCATGTCTTAATAAGTGTGCACTCCTAATAACATTTTACAAATTAAATTGAGAGTATATGGGCCCATGTATAACACGGCCAACTCGCGGTCGGCTATTTTAGGTGAACCAAGATGTTCCGAATTCAGTGCAGGCTAATACAGAATTCAATGTATTGCATGAAATGATCATTCAATTCCAAGACACCTATGTATGAAATGCTAATTACATTTCAAGTAATCTGAACCAATGCACGGTTATAGTAACACTGAAATAAACAAAGCGCGTTGAGTCTGTGAGGAGTCACTGTGGTACTATTGCACATTTTCTTTGACAATGCATTGGGCTTAATCACAGAGCCTGATCAAAGAGAATGTACTTAAATTAAATATTGAATGCATAATTCATGTTACAGTATGTACAGTAGAATTGTAATTAAACATGTACATTCTTATCGAGAATACCTTCGATTGTGTTCTCAACTGATGCCGGAAAAAAACAAATACACAAAAATTCATAAAATATCAATATACAAAGAACGAATTTTAGTGTATGCTGAGGAGGGAGGGTGTAGGCGGGAGAGGCGGATCATGCTTCATACACTATATTCTACACTCCACTCTTCTTGGAACAGAGCAAAGCAGCTGAAAAGCTTTATAGGCCTAATGCACCTTCCTTTCATCTGATGTTAATCATGATATTTAACAAATTAGTGTTATAATGACTATAATGATATGATATTAAATTATGATACAAATCATAGGATGTCATAATTGGTTCACTTGTTATTTGGCCTCAAAATTAGACTTGACGAGAAATAATAGGTTTTCAATCAAATTTTATTTCCAAGTTCTGCCTTACATTAAACACGACATAAGTAATGCACGTTTCTATGCTTTCCCACAATACAATACAGTTACATTCCACGAAGACCCAGTCCTTTATATATACTGGTATAGCCTTCCAAGCAACAATACAAGTATAGTTCCTTTTATATCACGTTTGCTACATTCAGATATGCATATAGACCTATATATATATATCGACGCATAGACATCCCCGTTGAAGCCATTTCGTTTCCTTGTCCTATAGAAAGCATCTATGAGGGTGACCATTCAAATAATAGGCAGATCTACTGTAGACAGCATTTCTATTCATGATGTTCTATTCTAATACTCCAGCAGAAGGGGGGTGAGTGTTCACTGTAGCCTACACGTGTGTTACAATAGGCCCGTTTCTTACAGCTGACATAACTCAAGGCCCACCACACATAGGCCTATATAGTTTGTGCGTCACAGAACAGTTAAAGCTTACCATCACGCATTTCGCAACGCTGTATATATAGTTGAGCAAGTTTTCAAAACTACGACACATAATAACTTCGACGTGGCACATTTGTATAGTTTACAACATCGACAAGAAACACACGCAATAATAGGCCTATATAATCCAAGAACAACAGACGTCATAACAGAAATAGACCCAAGTTGTGTAGGTCAACGTCACTCAGGCGACATAACTGAGTCAAATGGATGATATGTCGTTGTTACACTGCTTTGGTGAGAAAGCGTCCACGCCACTGTGGCACGTATACCACCCATTGACAATACTTTTCTGAAAGGGTGAGGCAGTGGAAAATGTCCTGGAGCTCTGGGCGAAACTGTGGCCTGCCTGACTGCATGGGTATTGGGTGGGCTCAGGTCTGTAACTGCTCCTCTGGATCAACAATGGATCCAAGAGGCCCTGCGACCTATGTGAGGAGTAGTCCAAACTGTTGTCGAATGTGTGGTGGAAACGTGACCTCAGAGTGGACTCGTTTTGAAGCTCAGGGGATAAGGACTCTTGGGAAGTGGGGGGCTGAGGTTGTGTCACCGTGGTGGACGAGGCGGTTTCCGATTGATCTGTTACTTCGGGTGACCTGGCCACAGCAAGGTGTTCCCCGTCCCCATCGCGCCCATCGCTGCTTTTCGCGCTGTATACCTTGCAGTGGAGCTTCATGTGCTTCCGGAGGGAACTTGGGTGGGTGTAACACTTCTCACACCCTCTGGCCTTGCACATGTAGGGTTTATCACTGGAGTGCACGTGAGAATGCTTCTTTCTGTCGCTGCTGTTAGCAAACCTCCGATTGCAGCCCTCGAACTCACATTTAAAAGGTTTTTCACCTAAACGTGCAAAGAGAGAAATGACCGCGTGTTACGATTTGATGCCTGATTTGTTCTAAACCTCTAGGTTAGGCTTGTGAATTCATCTAAACTTACATTTCTATTGTTATACATTTGCACATAAACAAGTGACGATCGAAATGATGATAACTGTGAGTTTATGACCAAGTGGTGTGTAGGCCTATAGGCCTATTTCCAAAACTTTCTTAAAATATTAGATAGTCATGTCGATTTGAGTTTTGGGTTAATTTCCTGTGTAATGTGCAATAACAATTCATGTGAATGCCTACATTAAACTTGATCACAATTTAAAACAGTTGTGTTGTCTTTACACTAACCTTAGGCTTAATATTAACGTTAACATAACTCCTAAACCATAACTTCGATTCTAGGCCTAAACCCTGAATAAAGGGTAGAATTGCACAAAGCATAATGAACATTTCATGAATACTGTAGCTTATTATAGGCCTACACGGAAAATGCCCCAAAAACTACTCTAAACGGAGACTTCCGTCAAAAATTGTATCGAAGATATGACGAAGATAATCATGAACATTATGAACATGGCAAGAAGTGGAACAGATCATTCCCATAGAAGTTTACCATACCCATGAAACTCCATTCATATCGTTAATGATTTACCCCAAGGCCGCAGTAAAACAGGCCCATAATCTATCAAGGGATATGTCAAACCGTCGATCTCCCCAAGTCCGACCCTGGTTATTAACATGCTTTGCTATGTTTGAACAATTTTTGTCCAGTATCCAGCGAACAAGGCAGAAGATCAAAACTCATATTCCTACAGATAAATGAGTGTGGGTAGGCCTACTCTTGAAATTAGGATTAGGCCTAAATCGCAAAATTTGTTGAAACAGGGTGTTTTCTCGTCTCAATAAATCCCAACAAACCATCATTTATTTCTAAAATAATATTTTTTACAGACGAACATTAATATTTCAGTACATGCATCTGTATTTACTGTTTAATTCGATTAAAACGATACTATTCACTCAATCCAATATAAATGTTGCCACGTAGGCCTACATTTGAACATCAATGCAAAGTTTGCTATAATGTGGCGTTGGCATGTATAATATTTAAGGGTTCTTACCATAAATGTTTGTCACTGAAGGCTTTTCTCTTTGTGTTGATTTAGATAGCTCTGGCTACCAACGATATAATTATTAATAAATGTTTGTCCACACTACATTTCTCTTTAAGGAAACATTCGACTAATTTATATATTTTTAAAGGACAACATAAACTGTGTTCAATTATCTACGAGCTAAATTTCCACTGCACTTTAACATTTAAATCCTGTTGATCTCTGTGAAATTTAGCAGAGATCAGACTACAAAGGCATTGTGTTGTCTATACCTCATAACCTACTTGGCTGCTGTGTTCTACTACTACACGTCCGGCGTTGTTCCTGCGCCTGCGCAGAGAGGAGGCCTCCCTACTGGGGCTGCAACTGAGCGAAGAGTAAAAGCTACGTCACAACTCTCCGGTGTCCCGGCATTTATTTATTTATTTATTTAAGTGAATGAATGGGCAAAGCACAAATGGGCCTGAAAACTACTTGTCTGTAGCAGTAGTACTACAGGTCTTCTGTCCTACTATTTGCAGTTGCTCATGCTTCTCTCCTGTACAACTACCACCACAACAATAACGACAGGCTATAAAGTCATAACCATATTATAGAAACTACACAGACAACAACAGCACCACGAACATCATAAATAATGACGACATTATGACGATTTTAATAACAAATAATCTGATTATTGAAAATAATAATAATAACAATAATAATATAATACAAATCCTAATAATAATAGAGTATGCACATTTTCATTATCAAAAATCTGGCATGGCAGACAGTGACTATAATTCAAAACAATCAAAAGTAAGTTCAAACAATTGTTTTTGCTAATATTTTTGTGCGCTATAAAATGTTACATAAATGTCATTATACATACAGAGATAAGATTGAGTTTTGTTACACAATCTAACTTGTGTATATAATGATATCATTTAGTAAAATATAAACATCAAACATTTAAAATGTGGTTTAAATGAGGTTATCAACCATTTCTCATAGAGTAAATTTAGCCCCCAAAAATTAACAAGATTTTGGCAAATTTGATCGTTGATTAGATTTTTTTCTGCCAACTTTTCTGCTAAATATTTTCCATTATTGTTATTATTATTATCATTGCTATTATTTACACTAATAGTTACATACCTGTGTGTGTCCTCTTGTGAATCTTGAGGTTCTCTGATCTTGCAAAAACTTTTTCACAACCGTGGAAAGGGCAGGGAAATGGCTTTTCCCCTGTGTGGACTCTGACGTGGTTCACCAGTTTGTACTTGGCTTTGAAAGGCTTTCTGTCCCTCGGACAATTCTCCCAGTAACACACGTATTCAGAGTGCTCTGGTCCTCCGACATGTTCCACTGTCACATGGGTGACAAGTTCATACATAGTCCCGAAGGTTCTGGCGCAGTACTGCTTCCCAGACCCCTCTTGGCTGTCAGTCCACTTGCACACCAGTTCGTGCTTCAGGTTCTGTCTGGAGCACCTGAGGAAAGCGTCACCTCCTCCACGCTGAATTGCCATGTTCAGCGGTTTGTAGAGACCCAGGAACTGAGAAACGAGTTGTTGGCTGTTTCCCCTGGGGCCGTTGATGCTCTGACCGTAAGGGTGCGTCCGGGTGAGGAGGTCCCCAGGTAGACCCAACATCACTTGACCGGAGAGATCTCGGGTCGCGTCGGAGGAACCATGGGCCTGATCGTGATATGCGGTGAAAAAAGCATGGCTTCTGCTATCTCTATAGCTAGGCAGGTCACGGTACCTTCCAATCCCGCCATGTTGGTTACTTCTTGATACCAGTTGATCAGTGACGGGTGGCATTCCGGTTCCAGAAAGATTGGCTCCAATGATAATACCCCTAGGGCTGTGCTCTAAACGGTGTCTGGAGTATCCAGAGTCTCCAAAATGGGGAACCGAATGGTCAACATATGCACTGGACCTCGTCTCAGGGTAGTCTCGCAAATTGTGCGAGGGGCAGAGTTTTAAGGAACTGCCAGTGGGGTGCCCCATGTGCTCCCCTGCCAAAGGTGGCAGCACCACGCTGGGTTCAGTATTGCTCTCCCCGGGGTTGACGCAAGAAAGAGGACAGCCACTAAACCTCGACAGGCTTGTCATGTTTTGCTGTGAGTTTGTCTGTGAGTTTGCAAAATCAACCAATTCTGTGCTCAAGATTTACATAGAAATATTGTTTCCAGAAATCTTGTTTCCATTTTCTTTGCTGTTTATCATCTGCATGTGAAATGTTTGGCCGTGAACTTCCCAGTAGTAGGAACCAGACTCAAGTTCGTTAAAGTTAGTGTGAGTCCCATGCCGTTCACTTTGCCCTCTTGATTTGTGGCAATAACAGTGGTAGTAAAAATGCTTCGAAACAGGCCATGGTGCAATATAAAAGCACAGCAGGAAAACCTGCTTTTAAAAAAGGGCCTTTGGGATTGGTTGGAATGTGGCATGATTGACAGGCGCTGGGTTTGTTTTAAAAGGGACACGCAGGCGTTCACTGCACGACTCCGTTTTCAAATATCTCAGAGAAAATGCTTTGAAATGTGCCGCGGTATACACTGCCAAATATTGGTGGCTCTTTGACTGTAAGCGACACAATACAAGCGCCTATTCGTAAATGTCTATTTACTGGACATTTTTATGTGGAAGTCTACAAAATTAAAATATTGAAATGCAATGTTGAAGTATCAAACGTCAGGGCTTTTAATTTAATTTCAATGTTTATTTTACTTGAAGGAATAGGTTCCAAAATGACATTCTAGGTGAAGATTGCGGGGGGTTTTCTGACAGGGGGCAAACGAAAACAAAGGAGAGTAGCCCTATACCCTAAAAAGACCTAAAACAATCACAATATCAATACATTTGGCGTACTAAAAACAACTATATTTTGCTAAACAAAAATAAGTAAGTAACTTTAAAACAAGTTACAGAATTGCTGATAAAAAAACAAGTTGATATGACAGAAGATAAAGTTTTGTTGCAAGTCAATGGACCATAATATGTCCGGATAGCCAGACTGTAAAATATGAAACCATAAATCTGTATGCACTCCGTTGCATGATCTTGCTGAATGGTGGAGTACAAGGTTCTGGCCTCAAGGCAAAAGGGCAATAACCCAATCAAAACAAGTAGACACTTTGCATATGGGATTTCTACTAACTAATTTGTAAGGAAAAAACGTATAATTTATTTATTGATATTCGAACAGGCCTATACGTTGATTTTCCATTGGCTTTCCATGAACGTGTTCCATAAACCGTTCATTTTTTTCCATATTCTTGCCAGCCTACTTTTAATTTCGCTGACAACTCTAAACCAATTGGATTTTCTCTCACGTCATGCAACATCACCTGATTTAACGAGCATGTTTTGCAAAGTCAACCTTCTTCATATCCTGACACACTGTAACTGCAGGCATTCATATAGGCTACCGTAGCGCCTTTAATTGGATCCACTCTGTCCTGTTTTATGCATGTAGGCTATGATCAGGGTGAGAAACTGTGACGTATTATTTATATAGGTCTTCAACCTGCAGAATCTTTCACTTGTAGACAATGAACAGCGAACATATGACTATTGTGAAAAGTAAACTGTATCTCCAAGGGCTGCAGTGAAAAGTGGAACTCGGGCCATACAACAACTCGTCTGTCTGGCAAACACATTTCAACCCGTATCTTATCCTGCCAAATTATTAGAGTTGTATTTAGCGGGTTTTAGTTGTAAATGATGAAGCCCCCCCCCAAAAAACTATGGTTATAGAAGGGCTATATTTTAATTTAAGCCACTAATTTGGATGCAGAGGTGCACATCGAATGTAGATTTAATTAGTCAACTATTATCTATCAAGACTGTCTTGTCCTCTAACTTTCAGTCCAGGTTCAACATTATTGTTCTGATGTCACAAGTCACTAGGCCCAGACAAAACGAGCCAGGCCCACTTGACATAAAGTGCCTTAATGTAGACAAACAGCATTGGCCAAACTTTGTAATTATTATAATGGTTGCTCATGTTGGTCGGCCTTTAATTAACCTGGCGCATTTCCATCGGCCATATACATTGGCCTATACTCAAAACATCACGTTTCAGTCACTAGCACAGTATGGCCTATAAAATAGCCTACAACAGGGTTTCAAGATTTTAGGGGATATCCTCCTTTCGAAATAAATTGTAAAACAAAAAGTAGATCAATAAAGTTGGTCAAAACTCACTTTGGTGATCAATTATGCTCATTGCCATTTGTCTCCGCATGCACCTTTCATTGAGGCCCACTATCTTTCAGAGCTGTTGTCTATTACATTTACATTTGAGTCATTTATCAGAAACTCTTATCCAAAGCGACTTACAGGAGCAATTATGGTTAGGTGCCCTGCTTAAAGGCACATTTACAGATTTTTCACGGATGCGGCTCAGGAATTCGAACCAGCGAACTTTCGGTTACGGGCCCATAGCTCTTAACCCCCTAGGCTACCTGCCACCCCTTTTATTGATTTATTGACATACCCAGAAACAACCCAACATCCTTCGCTTGTGTCCTCTAACATTTCAGTGAAATTGATGTGGTGGCCTACATTGTAAAAACAATTATTGAGATTCAGTCAAAATGACTCATTTTATCTAGCCAAGTCAACTACATTAGCGAAATTTGTTAATAAAAAAAACAACGTATTAAATCAAGTTAAGTTCGCAAAAAAACGATGTGTTTACTCAACTTAGAAATTCACAACCATAAAGTCAAAACAACTGAAGCAACATAACAGTTGAGTTGACAAAAAATGTCAAGTTAAGATGACTTCGAACAAATTTTGGAGGGGCAGAGCTCATTAGAAAGGTACCCACCATGCTTTGCAACCATACATTTTTACATCAACATTTTGGTCATTTACCAGACACTTTAACCCAGAGCAACTTCAGTTAGTGCATTCAATGAAGGTAGATTAACTACCACATGTAAAATTAACAAGTACAACGTTTCTGTAACTGTTACTGAGAATGTCATTGTAGTTAAAGTGTTCTATTGGTTGGTTGATATTACTGAGTGCACTGCCAGTTTTGAAACTGGCGAAAAAGATCACACATGAGCAAGAGCCAGATGGGAGCATAATGTTCCCTACTGAAATCTCTATTATATGATTGCTAGGGTTAGTGTTGTTTAGTCAATGTATATATAGTCTACTTAACTTAACAAGTTAGATTCATTGAAAATATGAAGTCATTTTAGAATGTAGGCTAGTTATCACTAATAAAACCTAAATGAATTCAACTATAAATAGTAGGTTATACTGACAAACTGTAAAGTTGACATTACTTAATTGTATTAGTCAAAGTCAATTTGGTGTTAGTTAGGATAACTCTACATTTAAAGTTGATATAACTAAAGTTAGTTTTGATTGCTAACTCAAGACTTAGGCCTACAGTTTACAGCTAAGTTGTGACTACCAACACACTAGACAAGGGTCAGGGCTATCACTGATAGTATTGATTGCATTCATTACATGATACGTGTAAGACGATCACAATCAAATTTCACACTTCACATTCAAAATACACAGCCATAGAATAGCAGAGACAGATATCAACAGTCGCTTATGCGGCCTGAGTTGTAGCCTATAGCCACAGCAGAATCAAGATACACTCGGCTTCAAAGAACACAAAAATACTGTAAATGTTTTTCACATAGAATTATATATTATGAGGTCAATATTATGACAGTAATTGAATGTCAGGGCAATAACCTAATTCACAGGCATGGATTTTACCTAGACTTACCTCTATTTAGCTTTCTCAATGTGTCCACGTTGATCGAATGCTGTTTAAAATGGCACCCATCGCCATGTTACAAAGGGCCCTCTACAAATTGCATGGCTGTGCACATTGTTCATGACCTGTTATTACCTAGTCCTATACGATAAGCAGGAATCATACCCAAATAAGTGAAAAACGACTCTGCTCAGGCCTTTTATTACACTGTAATAGAGAAAAATGCACAGGAGTCATGGGCAGCTTCATGTATTTCATAGATGCACCCATAAAACCTTAGAAAATAAACAAATGGAAAAGACAATTAGGGATATCAGTTCATAGATCATAATTTTTGTGATTTAGACTATTTTGACTCTCCGTATAAAATTGTAGTGTATCCGGTGATGTGTATCCGTGTGTGTAACCGTGTGTGTGTGTAACTGTGTGTGTGTGTGTGTGTGTGTGTGTGTGTGTGTGTGTGTGTGTGTGTGTGTGTGTGTGTGTGTGTGTGTGTGTGTGTGTGTGTGTGTGTGTGTCACCGGATGTTTATGTGTGTGTGTGTGTGTGTGTGTGTGTAACCGTGTGTTTATATGTGTGAGTGTATCTGTGTGTGTGTATCGTTGTGTGTGCACAGTATCTCTCTGTGTGTGTGTGTGTGTGTGTGTGTGTGTGTGTGTGTGTGTGTGTGTGTGTGTGTGTGTGTGTGTGTGTGTGTGTGTGTGTGTGTGTGTGTGTGTGTGTATCCGTGTGTTTGTGTGTCCATGTGTGTCTAAGACTATTCACTGGCGCTGCACTCTTGTCATGACTTTATGAAATGTAGATGAATTAAGAGGTTTGGGGTGAGGCCATTTGCAGACAGATGTTCCAATAAATCGCAGCGAGGAGTTAATTAGCCATGTTGATAAGCCATATTCAAATGTGATTAAAAAGGGTCAATGGTGCAAGTCTTGAACTTGTAGTAGATTCACTTGTTCCAACTGACCACAAACACCAAAGTGTACACTGTCATGTACTATCATGTTGGAAATGTGTCTTTCCTACATTAAAGGCCCAGTGCAGTCAAAAGCGTGATTTTTCTGTGTTTTATGTATTTTTCCACACTATGAGGTTGGAATAATACTGTGAAATTGCCCCTTTAGTGTAAGAGCTGTTTAAAAATAACTGCTTGAAATTTCTACCTATTTTGGTGGGATATAGTTTTGGCCTGCCTGGTGACATCACCAGGTGGTAAATTAGTTAATAGACCAATACGAAAGAGAGTTGCAAACCTCTCTGCTAATAACAGCTAGTTTTCAGTTTTCCACTCCCCTCTCCCAGACAGTCGTAGCAAAATTCTTGCTTGAGTAATTACTATTTGCTAAGAAGCTATTTTTTTTCTTTTTGATCATTTTAATT
Organism: Salvelinus fontinalis; assembly: GCF_029448725.1. Lineage (NCBI taxonomy): Eukaryota > Metazoa > Chordata > Actinopteri > Salmoniformes > Salmonidae > Salvelinus > Salvelinus fontinalis. Next base: position 24,901,370 of record NC_074693.1, on the reverse strand, counting down.
GAAAAGAAATCACAGTAAGGTACTTAATTGTTACCCAGAAATGATTTGATATTGAGATAAAAACGGCTGGATTGGACCTTTAACATCTGAGTAGACCATGTAATTAGCAGTGGACAGGTTATGAACCTTGAAAGACAGGTCATGAACCCTGAAAGACAATGACTGATTGATACACAAAGGTATATATTTAAGGGAAAGGTGTATCTCTGTATGTTCAAGATTTTCTTCCAAACTCAGCGATCTGAAAAATTTGTCACAGAAAATGTTAGAAAACAGCCAAAGCACTGCATCCCACATGATGGCTAATACAGGGAGAGATCTGGCAGATTTGAGATCTGGCGGATTTGAGATCTGGCGGATTTCCTCCTCCATACATGACCTTTATGACCTTGGCTGCTTCTGAGTAGCAGAAGGGGTACTTGTGTCTATAACATGGATAAATAGTGGTCAAATGATATTATCTGTCCCAGATGGGATGATAAATAACGAACTTGCCCACAAGTTTCTAAGAACTTTGCCTCTCTAACTATAACAAACTACAGACAGAATCCAAAAACGGACTTTACCTTAATGTATGTTGTTATAAATATGAGTGCATGAACAACAGTCCCATTGGACATTTTTTAACCTTCCTTTACCTAGGCAAGTCAGTTACGAACAAATTATTATTTACAATGACGGCCTACCGGGGAACAGGGGCTTAAACTGCCTTGTCCGCTCGGGGATTCGATCCCGCTACCTTTGGGTAATTGGCCCAACGCTCTAACCACTAGGCTACCTGCCGGCATTGTGTGTTGTCCACTCTACTCTAAGAGAAGCTCTCTCTTGGTTTTTCGCTCTGCCGATTTAGAGGTGAAAAGATAGACCTTTCCCAGAAGCTGAGAAAGTGTATTTTATACAATATTTTCCTATGTCAAAACCACATATTACAATTTTCAGATTCACACCAAAATGCATGCCTAAAACAAGATTGGTCAAAACATGAGTTAACCTAAAATCATTTTAGAATTATTGCAATCGTTATAGAAAAACAACACATCAACACCATGTATCTGTGTCCATTAATTGACCAGTGTATTTCTAACACCAATTACGCATTTCACTTGAACTTCTTAATGTAAATAACGACAGACTAACTCAATTACTGTTGACCATGCAATAAATCATATTTCCCGCGATTCAATTCAGCAATAACAATTCGTTATAGTTTACACATGTAAATGTTTGTATATAACAAATTCAAACGGAATCATAATCGAATATATATGATAGACAATATGTTTGTTTGGTAACCATTGGGTTAACTGTTGAAGAGGAAAGTTTACTCAATAAACTTGTCGAGGGCTACTGCACGCGCGGCTTCAGCTCAGGCACCGCTACGTCAGAGAGAGGCCCAGCCATGCTAATAATGGACAACCATCGCACAAAGACATCTACATTAACCTGGAATTCAAATAGATTTCTCAAATATTTCAAATGTGAGCTATCAAATACAATTAATTTGTTTACCATGTCCAGTATAGTTTTCATTGACACTGTCGATAAGAAAAGTCCATTAGGCCAATAGGCTATCTTACAGTTTGTGCCCATAAGACAACATTGATATAAATTGCATAGGTACATTTGATTATATGTGTTATATTGTCTGGAGGATCTTTGCATCGCAAGACAATTATGAATTGAACATTATCAAGGCAATGATGGTGCAGTATATTTACCCAATTTTCTCAACTCAGAGAGCGATTTGAATAAGAAATAGTCTTACAAAGATATTAGACTACCAGAATAGTGTTTCTGATGAAGCTCATGCGCATGCTCAGGGCCAAATATTATGAGCACGCAACCGTCTACCGAAAAGGATTTTCTCGCTGAAGCTACTTGAGCTAAAAAAATAATCACCTTGATAAATATAACTCTTAAATAAGGCAGAAAATGAATAAATAAGTTAATTACTCATTCAAATTGGGACATAACACTGTCGGCGGTTGATTAGTGAAAAAATATGATGTAGGCTACAATCATGGAGAGATCTTAGCATATCAATGTGTCTGCAAGCAATCAAACGCAAGCAAAATATGTCCATGCATGACAATTTTAACACTTAACATAGAAATGTTTAGCTTCACCAATGCAAACGAGGAGATGAGAATAAATACTGTGTATTGTGACATCCATTATTACTTTATATATATATATATATATATATATATATATATATATATATATATATATTCTTTTTTCTCTCTCTTTAAGTGTCTAAGGCCCAATAATAAGATGCTATCAAGTTTCATTCAAATCAAACTCCGGTAAAGAAAAAAAGATACTGGAAATACAGAACCACAGTGTTGAGAAACAAAATATATTGAATGCAAAAGATTTAGGCCTAACATTTCAATATCAGGACCTAATCTGTTAAAATTTCAACAGAAACAAGTTTTGTTATTTAAAAAAAATCCTCCTCCTAATTTAATTTGTAGAGAGGCAAATGTATTAGGCTACGTTTACAGTCTTATTCAACAATCCTCGAAATGTTTGAGTAGATAGCAACAACAACAAAAAGTGTTTAATCTTGTTGACGCATCTGTGAGGCCTACACTTTGCGTGTCGGAAATAGATTATGATAATTTTTTATATCCTGGTACTAAGTCCAGTCATCCCTATCTATGTGTGTGATCTTCAGTTTGTTACATCAACATGGCAAAATGGGATAACTTAAATTAGTTTATTCTTGTTTATTGTACAACCCTTGGGTCGTGAAATGTGTTGTTGGAAACTCAATAGGCTATAGTATTTTCCAATAGAAGACTAATTCAATATAAAAAACTAACGTTTTATGTGGTTCTCTGCAAACTTATAGATAATGCTCGCATCTGGATCAATGTATTTGTTTGAAAGCAATAATATTAGGCCTATAGGTCGTTTTCTCTCCGCGAGCAACAGTTGCTTTCGATTATTTGGTGAAGACAGTAACCTGTAACAACACACCAGGCATTTTCTGATGCCAAAGGTTGGTGAACCACTCTCGCCATAGTCGACACTCCAAGACTCTCCTAATACTGCGGATAACTTGGTGGCTAATCTAATTGAGCGTTCCGTTGTAGAGACAACAGTGCACGTGCTTCTCATCGTTAATCATTTTATAGTAACACCATCACTGTGAACATACCATATATAATAACCTCACCGAGTCCTTTCGTTTCAACAAGCCAATAAAATATCGAAGAGGAAAAGTTAAGAAAACTTAACTGCCTGTCACTTGTGAAAGTTCACAAAGGTCGCCATAAATCTCAAGCTCTAAGACTGCAAGGCTATTCACAGTTAACTCATGTTCTCCCTCTCTCTCACAGTGTGTGTGTGTGTGTGTGTGTGTGTGTGTGTGTGTGTGTGTGTGTGTGTGTGTGTGTGTGTGTGTGTGTGTGTGTGTGTGTGTGTGTGTGTGTGTGTGTGTGTGTGTGTGTGTGTGTGAGAGAGAGAGGGGGGGACAGAGAAAGAGAGAGAGAAAGAGAGAGAGAGCGAGCGGGAGACAGAGAGGGAGGGGGACGAATGAGTGAAGAGAGAGTAAAAGAGGGTTTGTGTGAGTGTGTGTAAGAGAGAGAGAGAGAGAGAGAGAGAGAGTGAGAGTGGGGAGGGAGCGAGAGAGAGAGCCCGCGCGGTAGGGAGAAAAATGAGGGAGCAGTTTTTTAACAGTTTTCCGTAAAAAAAAATACGTTGTTGAGTTTAGGAACGCAGCTGAGATCTATCTGCTCTAAAAGAAGCACAAACGTTTAATTTTTATGAGAAAAATATGACTGCTAGGAGTTAAACAAGGTACCACAAGAAACAACTAAAGTTAGGAATATCATAAACAAGTGTCCCGAGCTGACTTTTAAGAAAGCCTTTAAGCACAGATTTACACACCTCCACAGATTTACACACCCCTCCACAGATTTACACACCTCCACAGATTTACACACCACCACAGAACCCTACTTACAATTACTCCACGGTTGCTTTCCTTCAAAAGAAAAGTAACCTTGAGAATTTAAATATTGCATAAATATGAAAACTCACCTTGCAATTTAAAACACTTTTTTTCTCGAAGAGGAATATGTTGTGGGAATGATTGCGGAGTGGATAAGGCCGCAAGAAGAATGAAGGACTGATTTGAAGATTTTTCTCTTTTTCTTTTTTCAGATGTGTAAAATAAAGAATGTGAGCTCCTTCCTGGGACAGATTGAGGGGAAAGGGATGTGAAAGACTCTGCGTTATAAAGCGCCGCTTGAAGCACTCAACGCGTCTCTGAACTTGATCAGATTTTATGTGTCCTGCAGCGAGTCAGCGCCTACCCTGTGAAACTCGCTCAATGGCACGAATTTTTGGCTAAGCAAAAATCTCAGGATATTACAATTACTGCCATCTTTCTTTCTGTCTTTTATTCTTGCGTCTTACACCCTATAGAGCTTTGCAAAAAAAAGGCCCCCTCCCTTCTCATGCGGCTTCAAGAAAGCCACATTTCGGATCTCTGCCAACTGCATTCATGTTCTCAGCTAATAAGAGTCAAAATGCTAAAATAAAATAGATAGGTAGATAGATAGATAGATAGATAGATAGATAGATAGATAGATAGATAGATAGAGATAATTAGATAGATATAGATAGATATATATATATATATAGATAGATGTTGTAAACGGGAATGATTTACTGTTATTACACGTGTATTTTGAAATACACTATGTATAACCAAACGTTACAAACGTATGCCCCCATCAAAAAGGCACCAAGTAAAATGTTATCTTTTTGACCAATGCAGAGACGATTAATTGTGATTGTTGTTTAAACAACATGCTCGTGTATGACTGAATTATTTGACATGTAAGCCATAGGCTGAAGTTAATTATTATTTTTCCTAGAGTTCTATGGGATAAAAACATTTTCAGTAACTTTGTTAGGACAACCTAAAACAAACATTTGCTATGACTATTGTCCTCTGGTTATTTACAGTTTATAATAGAGATTATTCTACTTTTGCGCCGGGAGATAAACAAGGGTCATGGTATTGAAGCGACAGAACGCTCGCTCCGTTACCTTACCTGCAAAATATTGCCTGCACTAACCAATCAAATTAAACCACTGAGACGAACTGCCATTTTCAATACCAAACCGTGCCAATCAACAGACATCTAGCCAATTAACTTCCTTCTTTGGCGTCACGTGCCAAAGGGGGAGCTGAGCTCTCATTGGGCGTCATAGCACTGCCTCCCGAGTTCATTTATGTGCAGGGAGTGAGTGATTGACTTTATCAGTCCAAGGACATCATTCGTCTGGAAAGGGGGGGAAGTTTGATCATCTTTCTCACGGATCCCAGTTACGGGAGTTTCTCTCTGCTGTGTAAGCGAAGGATTGTTTTTTCCTTGTTTTGCTTTTCTACTTTTAAATTCTTATTTGTCGTTTCAACGCACTGAAATCGGGTTCCCGTTATTCGAGGTTAGAGTGAGCTCCACCAACCTGGAGTTTCAGTTGAATTTTCTTTTATTTCGTTATAAGTTCGCTTGAGCCCAATGACTATGCTCCTTGACAGCGGTCCGCAGTTCCCATCGCTAGGAGTGGGGGGTTTCGGAACACCGCGGCACCATGAGATAGGGAACAGAGATCCAGGTTTGGGACTCAATCCCTTCGCTGATTCATCCCACTCCGCAGCTTTCAAACTCAGCCCGGTGGCTCACGATATAGCCTCCAGCCAGACTTCAGCTTTTACCCCGCAAGCCAGTGGATACGCAGCTGCCCTGGGACACCATCATGGCGGACAGGTGGGTTCGTACGGCGGTGGACCGTTCAATTCAACCCGGGACTTTCTATTCAGAAACCGTGGCGTTGGAGAGTCCGCTGCATCGAGTGCCCAGCATGGGATCTTTGCCGCTTCTGCGGGGAGCCTGCATGGACCCCCTGGAATCTCCGATAACCCAGGACATCTGTTGTTTTCAGGGCTCCATGACCAGGGCGTGAGCCATACTTCACCAAGCGGACATGTAGTCAACAGTCAAATGCATCTTGGTTTACGCGGGGACATTTTTGGAAGACCCGACCCATACCGTCCGGTCGCCAGCCCTCGGACAGACCCCTACGGCGCTCAGCTCCACAACTACAACCACCCAATGGGGATGAATATGGGGATGAATGTGCCGACACACCACGGTCCTGGGGCCTTCTTTAGATACATGAGGCAACCCATAAAGCAAGAAATGTCGTGTAAATGGATAGATGAGAACCAGATGAACCGACCCAAAAAGACTTGTGAAAGGACTTTCAGCACAATGCACGAGATGGTGACGCACGTCTCCATGGAACACGTTGGCGGCCCCGAGCAAAGTAACCACATTTGCTTTTGGGAGGATTGCCCTAGAGAGGGGAAATCATTTAAGGCCAAGTACAAACTCGTGAACCACATTCGAGTGCACACTGGAGAGAAACCCTTCCCCTGTCCATTCCCTGGTTGTGGAAAAATATTCGCCAGGTCGGAAAATTTGAAAATTCACAAAAGAACACACACAGGTAATTTTATTTTCTCATGTTTCCTGACAAAAACCACAAGTTTACGTTGCCTATCAATAGACCGCTATTTTATTTTTGCAGTAGGCATGGGAAAGAGAATAGGCATATTGTGGAGAGATTGTTGCATTTTATAACTTAATGCTCGAGAGAAGGCCTCAATTTGGTTTCTAGTTTATACTGGGATAGATAATAAATATGTTGGAACGAAAATACCCATACTATTAGTTTATGCACTGAAGATTGCATTTGTTGAAGGATCGGATAGTCTAATTTAAGCCTATCTCAATATATATTAAATATGCATATTTTGACGTTGGCATGTGTGGACATATTTCTCGATTAGAGAAGCTGCACGCTCTCGAGGTGTTGATCGAGTTGTGTGCGTATTAAGGGAGACACATACAAAACGAGTGTGAGTGAAGTGGCCTAAACTACATTACGATGGACTCCCTCGGTGCATGTGTGAGTCTGAACAATTGGCCCGGTTACTCTCTCTCTCTTGTTTTACTAGGCTGGGCTATAGGCTACTACTCCATCCTACAAATCAGTGCAGCAGTTGGGTATTAGCATTGTAGCCTAAGTAAACACACTAGGACAAAGCATACAACCGTTGCCTAATATCAAAGTACATACTACATCAAACCCTTACAATAGCATTCGCTTATCCATATTTGTGCACGTTTATGTGTATCCTAAAAATGTAGGCCTGTATTGAACACATGCTATTGCTATTCACAGGGCATAGGTCATCAACGGTGAACAAGTCAGCAGAACATCTCTCCTCGAGAGCATGTCGAGTTTGCATATGTCGTGGTGGGAGGCTAATCAATCTGCTTTGTATAGGGGTTAACGAATTGTGTTTATTCCATCTTGCAGGTGAGAAGCCGTTCAAGTGCGAATTTGACGGCTGCGACAGACGCTTCGCCAACAGCAGTGACAGGAAAAAGCACATGCACGTGCATACTTCTGACAAGCCATACATCTGCAAAGTGTGCGACAAGTCCTACACGCACCCCAGCTCTCTCAGGAAACACATGAAGGTAATTACCGTGTCAATTACACCTTAAACACATTCATCCATTGACCCAGACTGGCTAATCAAAGCATCAGCCCCGGAACAGAATCACACTCCGCTGGAAGTTTTCACTGCTTTTTCACTAGGTTGGAGTGTAGGATAATGTTCATTTCCCAAATATTACTACTTAATTGGAGGCTAAGTTGGAGAAGCAAATTACGCTGCAAGCCTTCAATGCAATAGCAAATTGATAGATCAAAGGGTCAATTGTAAATGGACTTATGTTGAGTGTTTATCAGTGTGTAACATATTCAACGTTCTTCTTCAAGCTATATAGATATATCAATGTATAATAGCAACTCCTCATGTATTTTTTAAATTATTATTATTACAGGTACACGAGTCTCAATGTTCTGAGTCCTCTCCAGCAGCAAGTTCTGGATATGAGTCGTCCACACCACCAGTTCTGGTGTCAGCGAACACTGAAGACCCAACAAAAACACCACCGTCAGCCGTGCAAAACACATCTGGGCACAGCGATGCAGGACTGCCACCCAACTTTAATGAATGGTACGTTTGAAGTCAGAAGCAAGCTCTCAATGTGGACAAAGAGGTTTTAAGGAAACCTTAAAAAGTACTCAGACCAAGGTGTACACAACATGGGATTGGAACAACACGAGGAGATGAGAGCAAGCCAGCAGCAGCAGGCCTCGTCCTTTCTCAGGATTCGAAATGTGACTTTTATTCCGAGTTCGAAGAGAACAAATAAATCATAAATAATGAAATAATACTTTCTAAGAATAAAAAAAAAACATGTTTTTTCCCCTTTTTTAGTTTACAGATTTCAGATAATTATTTTATTTTTCATTTTATGTATTTTCTCAAATTTTTATTTAAAAAATAATGGAGAAGGGAGAATATTTCACGGTGTTTTATATAATGGTGACACACTACTGTCGCCTTTCAATTGATTGTTAAAACTTCAGACAGTCTTAAGAAACGTGCCAAAGTCTTTGTCTTGAACTTGAACAAAAAATAAATCATAAATAAATATATACTCGTGAATGTATTTCCTTGTTTGATGGGGTCGAATCTGTTGTCAATGTCTGTTTTCAGGTGGAGAAATGTGGTATTAGGTTACGATTGTTACCGTTAAATATAACGTTGCCTTTTGTTAATAACGTTGTAAATACATATTCATGATGCCATATTTATCAATTTGTAATTTAATTATGGATATAAGTTCTAAAACTTAAATGATATTTATGAAAATGTTTTCTAACAAGACTGTACAGTTTTGGGTCATAACCAGCTAGCATTAAACAACTATGATCAACTATAAAGCTCCAATATTGCGATTGTATCTTTTTTTAACCAATACATGTGTCTTATTTGGATCTAAGATATCGTCTATATAAATATTATGGATTTGTCTATATGATGCTGATTTTTCCATCACTTATTGTTTAGCTTGTGAGACCATTGACATGTAAATCATCAATTCTGTAAATCTGAATTGTAATCAATTGAGTTGGCAAACTATATAAAACGGTTCTGTCGTATATTTTTGGTCAAATTATCTTTTTTGTGTAGTTGACTTTTATAGAATCAGAGAGTAGAGTTCATTTGTAGCATGATTTCTGATTCGAAAGATCCATCAGCCATTGACAGATGTTATATCTAGTTCATTCACAAATTCCACACCAAGGTGACAATATTTTGAGTATTTCAAATTCGGGTCAAATACCCAAACATATGAGCCAGTATGGCATTCCTTTATAGTTCCAACAATGTCTTTGTGCAAGTATGTTTAAATGTGTGCATCGGCAACAATGGAACTGTCACAACACAGTATCTTCAAAATAAAAGTTTTTTTTGTCCGTCAGCTTGCATTGTTTTAAATGTAATTATTCTGTGAAACTAAGCGTGTTATTTGTTATAAGTACTGTGGTGTTGCATATAGAGCAGTTTGATTATACATTTGCTTGTTTTGTGTGAATAACCTGTCGAGAAAACCTTTTTGTGTGAATTAAGTCTAAGGAACACTAATAGATATATGTGGGTTGGGGAAAATATGTTCAGTGGCACAAAGAGTTACAGCATTGCATTGTAACCTATTTTCAAGAATTTAATCTTATGCATACCACAAAATATATTGTGCTTATGAGAACGATTTCAGACCACCAGCACTACTTTTAAAACAAAATGTAAAAACAGTACCTCGTAAGTGACAGTGATATATAAAATACGTTTATTTAAATAATTTAAGGAATATATGTTTTATATACTATTTTCTATACATTAATTTAAAATAAACACGTTTTTCTTATTCCCACAACCCTTATGCCCCATGCCCTGAAGTCGGAGCACATTTCTGACTTAGAAACGCAGCTAGAATGTGATGTTGTAACACTTTCTGGGAGAAATGGGTCACACTCCAAGTTATTCCTGAAAAGCAAATGTTTTACTGATGAACTGTGTCACTGTGCCACAATCGAGGCAAACGATGACACAACAGCGAGCCTATTCCTTATTTAGCGGGAAGAGACAAAGGTTCATTGTACAATTTAAAGTAGGCTATCGTTTGTTGGTTTGTTTGTTTTACCAACTATTTATGAAGAAATGTGAACATACATTTTGAATGAAATAAAAAAAATCATTAAAACTAACGAACTGTGACGTTTATCATTCTTTGTCATTGTTGTATTAGCTTATACTCTCTGCTAAGATCATTTAGAAAATACATTTGTCTGTGCGAGTCGGCACTTCACTTGAACTTGACACTGAGGAAGGCGCCATTTTAGCATCTTGTTTCTGGGAAGATGGACTGGAAAAGTTATCGACTGTAAGCTACTTGGTGCTTTCTAGAAGGAGGTGCGATTGGGCGAAACATACGCCATGTGTGAATGAAAGTGCCACTTAAACGGGATCACAACGTGAGAACTATCAAACTAACAACTACTAAAAAGTAAGCCAAGAGAGTGAGGCAAATGAGGACATGAGTTAGCAGCAAAGTATCGTCATACAGCCTATTAGGCTACTCAGGCTGCCAAAAGTAACCACTGAGCACCACGGCAGTCTTTTTACGCATGCGTGCTGAGTGCTGCTGCCAATGTATGGGCCACTACAGCGGGAAATAGTTTTGAGAAACGTTGTTGTAGCCTATTATCGAGTAGTCTCATGAAATATTAATTGTATGTAGGCTCCTCTAAAAATATAAAATAATATCAAACTATCAAACACAAAGTGAATTCAAATAAGTCATAATGCTAAACAATTGACATGTATTAGCCTAGCAAAAACCCTTGAAAAAATATCTGTTTCCCAACTGTTCGGCTAATCCTCAGAAATCATGGGGGAGACATAGAAGCCTATCAAGTTTGAATTATGATTTAACTTTACTCAGTGATGATTGTAGGCTATGATTGTAAATTAATGTTGTATAGCTATAAGACTTCATATTTACTACACAATATCTTCAGACCTACCCCCAAAGACTCTATACCCCCACTTCCAACCCTGCCCTACCCCCATCTTCAAATATAAACAGATTTAAGAATATATTCAAATTCCGTTTTCCATCCTCTTGCACAAGCGCGCTCTTGTATTTCACCAGGACATTTTGTCTTCTTACCCATGCAGTTCAAGTTCTTTCTAGCGGACCCCATGACGTCAAAAAAAATGGGATAGGCTTTCCCTACGAGTGGCTCTGTGAAACAACGCTCACGAAAGCAAAGCCACGCATTGATGATGGCATATCGGAAGAAAAGCCTAAATAATACCTTATTCAGACGAATACAACCTAATACAAGCTGATAACTCCTAGCATAATCGTGTTTTGAGATGATGAGAAAACTGGGTGTAGGCCTATATCCACAAGAAAAACATGAAAGGCTCCTTTTTGGGGACTCTCAATGGGATTAGAAAGCGCTGGTAGTCACATGGTATGAGGTGGGTAGCGGTTGTCTGACAGTGGTGTTTGTGAATACAGTAGTAGGCTCTATGTATGTGAATAGCATTAACATGCAGTATTCATTCATCTTGACATATGGACGGGGATATATTTGGAACCATAGAACAGCTTTGACACCACACACATTAATCTATCCACGACTCTAGCGCTCACAGTCACATATGTGCTCTCATCATATCTGGAGTAGCCTATAGTCATCTATATTCAAACCTATATCATCATCTATTATCAAATCTCTTTTCAAGTGGCAAAGTCCGCATAAATTGTTACGGGTTTAGTACGTTTACATGCACACTACTAATTCGATATTACATTGATTATGGCACAAGGCCGAGTATGGCAATAGACGTGTAAACATATTACTTTGCTTATCTTAATCGGCGTGAAGTCAAAATCGAAGTAAGCATATGCGGATTTAAACACCTGGTTTTCTGAGCAATCTTTCGAATTATTAGAACATGTAAACGCCTTAATCGGCGTTCCAGTGGTGTAACTGTTCTACGCATGTGCTAGCACCAGCGGAGCGAGCCTCCCTCTTCAGCGTGAGTGAAGTGAGTTTGAAACAACTGAATGCATGCGTTTTAGAAGTCGTTTTCACATACAAACTTTATAAGTGCAAACTCAGCATTAAATACGCTTCCCCAAAAATAATATGGTAGCAGTGGTAGAACGTTTATTTTGATTGGCGATTTTCTGCATTTATCAGAGTGCCATCAGGTAGCCTGATTTCAAATGTGTCCATGTAAACAGGATTGTTAGGGAAATTCTTCTTCTTGCAAAGCATGTAAACGTTTTCATTGAACTATTATATTAATCTGACTATCCATAATGGCATTATTGTGTGCATGTAACCGTTGTTTGACAAAACGCCCCCCCCCCCCCCCCCCCCCCCCTTCCTTGCCTTCCTCCTCCCGGCACGTGAGTCCATAAGAGGACTGACCAATACAAGCAGGTTCCGAACGCTTTTTGTCACGCAACCGAGTTTGTGATCTTAATAAAGTCTCTGGATAAATTATCTCGCGCAAGGCGTGCTGCAAAGTGAGAGTGTATCAGAATTATTGGGTCTGGCACGCAATGCATGCAATTCCCTAAATTCTTGAGATTCACGTTCTCCTTTCTAAATATTTGAAACCCAGCACGGCTTTGCAGGGCTGTTTAACAATATGAATTAGGAATTTTAAAATCATAATGGTGTTGGGGTCTCTTAGAGATGCTATAACACGGTTCAAGTGGTCAAAACAATAGACCTGCTATGTAGGCTAGTTGGGCCAAATCTTAAACTGGTATTTTTCATCACTCAATTCAAATCTAAAATTACGCAAGGCACTCAAGATCCAACATAGGCCTTTGTTTTCTTCTGACAAAATTACATTTAACTAAAATAATCATGTAATTGGCCACTAAATGGTAAATTATTTATTAGGCTAACTAAGCTCTTATTGAGTGATGCTGTTAAACATGAATAAAAACAAGTAAGAGAGTCCCCTTTACAACAATACAACAAAATGTAGTGTTAAAACTTTGAAAAGTCTTCCGTTTCTAATTTTACAAAACAAAAAGTGTTCTCATAAAGTTTCTTAAACTTCTCAAGTCAGTGGAAACATTAATTATATCTTGGTATACTATTACGCACATGCGTAATTAGCTCGTTATAACCTCAGTCGGGTTTAGTACTAGTTTTAAATGTTACACATTGCAACAATCAAAGTAACACTTAATAATATCCTTAGCATTTGCATACAGACTAACAATCATCCGCGAATTACCTAACTATGCACGACCATCATTATAACCTGTTTATCAATTACTGATGCTTATTTTCCCTGAAGATGGAAGCCTGTTGAATATACATAGGTATTCACTGAGCAAGGTAATCCAGGATGTATGCCGTTAAAAAAAAAAATCGGAGGTGTTACATGGCTATTGTGATGGTAACGAGGTGGTACAATGGCATTGTTATTGACTTCAATGATTCGTTGACTATTTGAAATACTACATTTCCATTTTATTGAAGTTATCGGAAAACATTTAAATTGCAATGTTAAGTCAGTGCTTTTAGTAATGGGAAACTATTTGCATGTTACAGAACATTCATTACATCTATACAGGTATTCTTGAAAGCAAACTGTCACTTGAAACGATTCAGAACAGCATGCACACCAACAGTAGGTCTGTACTGTCACACGCACATACAACCACATTTACCATAGGCCTACATCAATGCTTGAAGTTTATGCAGATAAGATTTTAGCTTGACCATGTCCATATGAAACAGATAAACAAAATCAAGGAAAACCTAATTTAACAAACCACGTCGTTATGCAATGGCACACAAAGGTTTCAACTCAATAGCATAGTAGACTCTCAAGATTCATGGTGTCGTCATACTGTCATTAATTCAATATTTCAATTACGCCCCAAAATAATATTTCCATTGCAAAATAGGCGCAAAACGTATGATTATCAATTAGGTTGTCCAACTGTAGACAGTCTTAATTCCCGAACATCTGGGAGGGTGTCAGTCTTGATGACTTCCTCTTCCGCGCAGGCCTGGGAGTCACCGCTAATAGGTCCCCGGAGTGGAAGTTGAAGCGCTCTACTCGGCAAAGCAGATGTTCAGCTATGTATATGGTGAAGTGCGTTTGTCTTTTGACAGATATATTTTCAACACTTTTGAGAGGTGCTAAGTGAGCAATTGACAATTTTTATACGTGCCATGCCATCGCCGAAAACCACTCCAAACCGAATTACCCCGGTGCCCCGTAACTCATCATCTGAAGACGTCTCTGGTGGGAGAGAGGCCAATATTCTGCCTGATCTCTCATATGATTTCGAATAGACTGGTAATTACATTTAATTATTGAATATGGTTATGCACACCAGACGTTTTTTCTCCATCAGCCTATACAATCAATAAGCCTAACAACAAGCTAAAGATAGCCTACAGGCCTAATCATTATGCCCTGTTGAAAATGCCATACCCGCTTCTCCATCACTCTTCAATATTTTTACGCATGTGTCGGATCTTGCAAGTTGTCTTAAATTAATCTCGTGTTTTTGATTGAGTTTAGCTCAGGTTGTAAAGCAGGTGTGATCTTTGCAAAAAATATATATAGTTGTCAGCTGTTGTCTAAACCCGCACGGGACAAAGTTGTGTTTCAACAAAGTTTGCACCTGAAAGCCGTCTTTTGTTTTTGGGCAGCAAGGATACCCCACTGTGGCAGTGTCCCGCCTAGGGGAATGGGTAACAGCAGATCTCTGCACTCCCGCCTACCTCAGCTTTTAAAAATGAATATCTAGGACAGTGCTTGTTAATGTCTTTCATTTGAAACCGTGAATTGGAAGTGGGGGTTCCAAAGTTTCCATTAAGACCTGGAAATACAGCCAACGGCCCAACGCAACTTTCACGCGAGTTAGAGGATGTTTGAATGGGAAGATTACAGTTAACAATTTGGACAATGGAAATGTATGACATAGCTGTCAACATGCCTACTGGCGCGCGCCCACCACCGTCCCAGTTACCAATGTGGCGCGCCACACGTTCAACGCAATTTCCCGCGGGGTTTTAAGATTATGAACATGATGAGGCGGCACAATTCGCACTCCACGAACTGACTAATGAGTTAACTCAATTTCAATTAAAAAAACAATGAACATATGAATGTGCGAAAATAATAATATCCAAACTATGACACAGGAATGACACAGGAATATCAAGGAATGTGAGAAATAACCACCGATCTAATACACTTTACATTTTTGTCATGGAGCTGTCAATCAGAGCAAAACTGCTTCAAGACAGCTAGAACTATGGTTGGATAATAGTTTCGTGCAATATGCCCGATAGTTTTTGAACATTCCATACAGTTGCATCTCCATCCGATTAGTCCAGTAGATGCATATGTCTGCTCTGCTAGATAGCCTTTCCCCACTGTTCAATTCCTATCACATAACACAACAGACTGTAAAACATTTTTATTTTGGTTTGAATCAGACATTCTTTATCGTTCTTTCAACATGCAATACTGGCGTCTTCTATGAAAACAATCATTTTAAGAACTTTAAACCTCTACAATATGTCTGACACATTGTAGCCTAAATCAAATAATTCAGCAGACTTTGCTTATGTATCGAGTCAGAAATCCAAAACATAAGAATCATGCCTGACTTTGTAAAAATGATAACCTATGCAGTTTTCAGTTTCCCTGCAAGGCAGTAATATGTTAATATGTATAAAATGATCAAATACAAAAACATTTGTCCATAACTCATATAATTTCACAGTGAAAACAGTGGTGAAACAGTGGCGAATGACCACCAAGACTCTAATCAGGGGAAATTAGTATAATGTGAACTTTTATGACCCATGATCCACATGGATTACCCCCCCCCCCCACCACCACCACCTTTATAACTCCATAAGACCAAATAACAGAATGCTATTGGATAGCCAACAAAGATTCCACTTGAACTTTAAATGTCCAGGAAAACATAGGTAACACACCATGTATACACTGAGGCATGACCATGAGCAAATACATGAAGGCCACGGAGAGACAGGTGTTGCCAAAGGGGATGGAACAGAGATGAGGGCCGATCTGACTGAGAGGGGAAAGGTCAACAGACAAACTGCTCCGTCACCTCTTCTCTTCCAGGGCCATGGGTGGTGACGGGTGGTGACAGTGGACCTGAGAGATCATGACAAAGCAGCAACATCATATGACCACAGTTTGGGCTAAAGTCTTGCCGTGGGCATCGTACCCCTATCACCAGCAAATGAGAGCGTCAGAAGGCAAAGACCTCCATGAGTCAAACAGTACCTCACAGCTCCACACATCCCAGGGAGTCAGAACACGGGGTGAGAGAGGAGGCCTCAGGGAGCATCATCACAGCTCTGGTGCAGCACCTGTATATACGGAGTAGGAGGACGGATACCTTTACACAAGTGTTGATGCCTGCAATAGAGACGCAGGTTGACATTTATTGTCATGAATCTTGCCCTGGAGGCAGAACTGAGCGATTTCCACTAGATGGACCAGCTGCAAAGTCAAAATTGTCTATATCTTAAAAATGTATTAAAACATACATGTGCTTTTCAGTCTTAATTTAAGGTTAGGGTTAAGCATTGGGATTAGCAGTGTGGTTAAGGTTATCTGATTTTGTGGCTGTGCCAGCTACTGACGACTCTGCAGAGCTGCCTCCAGGGCAAGATTCATGACAATAAATTCCAACCTGCAGTACAGATGTCAGGGCTAAAGCACTCGAATATTCAACCCATGTATATGGTAGTGAGATATTCTGCTCCCTAGGACTGCAGCTGATATAACACTGCATTCCACATCTCCAAATTTGATTCTCCCACTGCGCCTTTCAGCCCAAACAACAAGGCCAGGGTTATATTTTCCCTGTAAATAAATAACACCTATTATTTCATTGTCTGTCGGTTTAGTATCTTAGTGAATTATCACTGTTCCCATATTCTTCCAGACTTCACGTCCCCTCGCTACAACCGAGCACAGAGTATTCAAAATCCATTTTCACTTGAGAACCTTCACCACGCTATGATGGAAAAACATTTGTGCTATTGTCGTTAATGTCTACTGGACACTATTGTTATTATATGTTATGGTCTTAGTTGCCACTACAGCAGCACAACGAGAAAGAAAGGTGTAGTACTAGGCCTGGGGGGGGGGGGGGCAGGTAATAGGGCCTGTTGAGAGGGGGCAGTGGGGGTTTGGGGGCCAGGTGCTGGTGGCAAATGCCAGACTATTGCTAAAGCGACCTCATGCCAGGATAATGCAAGGGCCATAGGTGTCCCCGAGTCAATCTGAACCCTCATGCTGATAGTCTTTCAATGCCGCTCCAGTAATTACTTTTCCCTGTTTCAATTCTCCCCTGGACAATCCCTGGGAGAGACAAAAGAGGACATATTTTGTTTTCAGCTTTGCAAAAGTGCACAACCATTACATGGCATGTTTTAACATTTCTTATTTATTGGAAAGTGCAGAATGTGGTTCTCACTTGGAATATTGGTCACAAACATTGAGAGTGTTTTTGTTGTTGTTGTGCAACTAAAAAAGTGTGAAACCTGGAAAATATCATAAACGTAATTCTGATCAAATAAACAACAACATTATGAAGTTCATATTTTATTCAGATACTACTTTACTCAATAGGTGTGACTGAAAGTGCAATTTTTTACTTAAAAATGGCTTCGTGATGGGCAACATTTCTCATTTCCTACATATTATACACTGGCCTATTCACTGATTCTGAGATAAGGGACACATTTGAAATATGTACATGATATTCTCTCAGTTAAAAAGCAATATTTTCAAATATTTTCATATATGTCTTAGAGAAATTCTATCCATACCTAGGTAAAACTACCTATGACATATTTATTTTGGGAGCTTCTCTCTCCAAATGTTCCACTTCTTGCCTTGAAAGTACCTCATAACAATTAAAGAGCATTTGACAGTCTGAAATGGTTCAAATTAGTTTTTGTTTTTCCCTTTGTGATTTTATAATTTACATATGGTGTGTTATGTATCATAGTAACCATGAGTTTGAAATATATTCTCATTAAAAGAAGGCATGTATGATTTATGTTATTATTATTGTCTTATTAATTAGCGCTATATCAATCAAGGCTGGATAGGCCTATAATAAATCAAATACATTGGTTTTTACTGCTCTTCCCGAACAAAATAAGTAGAAAAAAAACACAATTACAAAAACGAATTGGTCGTATATGTTCTCAATAATGTGCAAGAAAAGCCGCAGGAATGTTTAATGTCAAACTATAGACTACGTGTCAATGTTTCAGATGATAGCTCCCCAGTGCAACCGAACAATAGTCACAAAAAGAAACTGTGCAGCCAGTGCTTTGCGTTATTAACGATTCACTTGGCACGTCCTTGAAAGGCTCAGGAGAAATGAATGTTTAGGAAATCTCAATCGTGCACTATGGGTGAAATTCTGCCAATTTCCCGTTAAAAACGATTCATGTGCCGCCTGGTAATGCGCAGCTGTGGGCGAATTAAATAAAGTCCAGTCATTTCAAGTTGATAAGCTTCAAGAAATTGCGCACTTAGTTTTACATGAGAGAAACCCGTTACTACAAAGTATACAAATATCACATAAAACTCTTCCTTACGTGTTGTTTAACTAGTCATAACGTTGGGTATGTGGGCTATTCAGCGTTTCAACAGGCCCAAAGAAGCGGAATGAGACAACATCGTTGCGCAATTCCCGATCCAATGAATGATTGCTGTTAATTCATTTATCTGAAAAATGAACAGAATGTATCGTATTCAATTGACCCTAGTATGTATAACACCCAGAACAGTGCTGCAGTTTAGAATGAGAAATGTAGTGCCATCTGCACAGTTTGTATCCATTCTTGCCTGATATCAATAATGTATCGCCTCTCCTGTCTGCCTATTACATCTAATATGTCGTCGTTCATGCATTAGCAATGATACGTTGACAGAGATGAAGGGGGACGCAAACTGCTGCTGGTGTAAAAGTGACATTGTAAGACCTTACTTTGTCTTACGTGGCTCTACTGGACTAAACAGTAAGGGCCATGTTCACACCTCTCCAGGAAATGTGGCTTCACATGCATAGTTCCATGGTTATGGTTACAGATCAAAACGAATCTCTACAACATCCAAATGGTATATCACACACGTGATGCTTTGTTTGTACAATACTTAACGAATGACCTTCTCCAAATGTACACCAGCTAACACAACATGAGCCTACTGTACACCATGCATTGTGATACAACTGTAGTCTACATGGCAAACAGCTCCCTAAACATTACCTCAAGTACAATACGTCTATGTGAGTCTGTCCACATTTCTGATAGTGTGCCTGCCGAATACTACGTTTCATTTACCTTGTCTAGAGATCTGTTTTGTGTGTATTACCTAAATAAGGTGAAATCTGGGGCATGCAGACACTAGTAGACTGGTTGTCAGAGTCAGTGAAGCGTGAAATTGCAACACCAGACAGCCGGCATAAAAGCTCCGAAGGGGGCTAATGTCCCTGCTACATTCACAGAACATTTTTCTAATGGCTAAAAAGACGGAGAAAAAAAACTACAGATTTATGCTCTAGTCAGTTTAGTCATTGTTTTCCCCCATTTTAAGTCTGTCTTTCTCAGGGATGCTGCTTTCTATATGTCCATTTTGTTATTTCATTAAGATCGACTAACGAGATGACGACTCTGTTCTCTATGTTAAGGGGAAATACTACAAGGAGTGTGGGGGGGGGGGGGGGGGGGGGGTGTTTGGGTATCAGGGTTGATCATTCGGGCCCCTTTACAACCTTCCCCCCATTAGCCACCAGCAGCCTGAAATGTCACAGGAGGAAGAGACAGAACAATTACAATTAATAACAGTGAGCAGCTCTGTTTCCGCTTCACCCCATCCAGCTGACACACCCAATCACACACTGCACATACACGCACGCAGACACTCAATCACACACTACACACATGCATGTGGCTTGTGCACACACACAAGCACACACACATGTACAGACGGGTGTTGAAGGAACCATGTTTTTATTCTGAGAGAAAAATCAACAGAAGCGTTTGGTTTGTTAGCCTTGACCGTTCCCATGTTCATTCTGGGTGGTATCACTTCTATCAGCTCATTCTAGTATCATTACACACCAAAGAGCGACCAAATCTCACCGACTCTCCCCATAACATTCCCTCTGGTGCAAAATGTAACCTCTCTCAGAGCTGAGGTCACTGTTTTGGTGGTCTGGAGTCCCCAGTCACTGGACCAGCTCATCCTACCAACACAACTCCCTAACAGATTGGACTCTATTGTCTCTGTAGTCCATTTCAAACACCTTCTATTGTTCAGAGAAAGTTTTTTTGGGGGGGGTCTGTTCGATGCTTGAAACATGTTGATCATACCGTGATTGATTGACATGATTCACGGCCCAATCAGAATCATGTCACCTTTTTAGGAAAGAGTTGAATATCGTCCACGAATAACTTGATGTGGAGCTGAAGAGCCCAACTGTGACATGGACTAGATTAATCCAAAACACCTGGTCATAGAGTAGAGAGAATGTAACCTCTGGTGCAGAAACACATCCAATGTTTTCATAAACTATCCAGAATCATAGAGAATGTTTGCTGGTCTAAAGATGATGCAAGACAAAGACAAATACGATATGTGTCCAAACTATGCCCGAAACTAAAGTCACAGAGTGCTTTAACCCGATGAGAGGCCTTCTATTGGCTTCTTTGAAAGTTACAAAGCAGATAAAACAATCTCGATAGGGAGACATTTCCAAGTTAATACAACACTGCTAATCACGAGACATTCAGGTTATATATTGTTTTGATGAAGGCTCAAATTGGCGGCAGCTGCAGACAGACTTTTGGCTAAGTATAGGAGGATAGTAGACAGACAGCCCAAGCGGTTTAGCCTTGTTTAAAATTATTAATCCACTTCTAATTCCAGCTGGCCCCCTCAGAGAGGGACCCCTATCCAAAAAATCTGCCCATTGTGAGGTCTGGCAGAAGGGGGAGACTGGGCGTATTTTTTTCTGCTCCAATCAGTTTCTAGTGGTCCAGAGATTAAAAAAAGAAGCCCAAGCCACGTCTCGATGGGGGAAGTAACAGAATCAGACATTTTCTAAAGTCAATGAATACCAACTCAATCCGGAGCCATGAATAAGTGCATGAGACAGAAGCAACAAGTATTTCTGCATCCCAGAAAGAGTTGCAGTCTTTAGTACAATTTAAACCGTTAATGTCGGGCACACATGGGCACTCTTAATATAGCAGATTAGAAGTGATTGGAAGTGATATCTCAACTGATTGTGTGAGACAAAACACTGTAAGGGCAAAATAGAAGAGAATTTGATTGAAACTGCAGACTGATACAAGCGTCTTTTACAAGCTTCATGCATCTGGCAATGATAAAGACACCTCTGCCTGTGAACAGAGCAGTCAGTCAGTTCCCCATGCCTCCAACCCAACAACCCAACAATCCAACAACCCAACAACCCAGCAATCCAACAACCCAACACAGCCACAATCCAACTCCAGGCAGCTACAAACGACAATCAACCTTTAAAAGGGCTACCACGGGGCTCCCGAGTGGCGCAGTGGTCTAAGGCACTGCATCGCAGTGCTAGCTGTGCCACTAGAGATTCTAGTTTTGAGTCCAGGCTCTGGCGCAGCCGGCCGCGACCGGGAGACCAATGGGGCGGCGCACAATTGACCCAGCATCATCCGGGTTAGGGGAGGGTTTGGCTGGCCGGGACTGTCCTTGTCCCATCGTGCCTAGTGACTCCTGTGGCGGGCCGGGCGCAGTGCCCGCTGACACAGTCACCAGGTGCACGATGTTTCCTCCGACACATTGGTGCGGCTGGCTTCTGGGTTAAGTGGGTATTGTGTCAAGAAGTAGTGCGGCTTGGTTGGGTTGTGTTTTGTGGAGGACGCACGGCTCTTGACCTTCGCCTCTCCCGAGTCCGTACGGCAGTTGCAGCGATGAGACAATACTGTAACTACCAACTGGATACCACGAAATTGGGGAGAAAATGGGGTTAAAAAAAGAAAGAAAAAAGGGCTACCATAGCTAACTGCCAACCACACTATGTACCCGCCCCCACAGTCTGAGGGAACTATGGCTAACCTCTGAGGGGATCCCACACTGTCACTTCCAATGTAAACATGACACGATACATGCAGTGCATTCAGAAGGTATTCAGGCCCCTTTACTTTTTCAACATTTTGTTACCTTACAGCCTTATTCTAAAATGTATTTTTAATGTATCCCTTATCAATCTACACACAATACCCCATAATGACAAAGTGAAAACAGGTTTGCAGAAATCTTTGCTAATTTATTACAAATAAAAAACAGAAAAACCTTTTTACATAACTATTCAGTTCCTTTGCTATGAGACTCCAAATCAAGCTCAGGTGCATCCTGTTTCCATTGATCATCCTTGAAATGTTGCTGCGACTTGATTGGAGTCCACCTGTGGTAAATGTAATTGATTGGACATGATTTGGAAAGGCACACATCTGTCTATCTGAGGTCCCACAGTTGACAGTGCATGTCAGAGCAAAAACTAAGCCATGAGGTTGAAGGAATTGTCCATAGAGCCTTCGAGACAGGATTGTATCGAGGCACACATCTGGGGAAGGGTACCAAAAAAATGTCTGCAGCATTAAAGGTCACCAAAAACACAGTGGCCTCCATCATTCTTAAATAGAATAAGTTTGGAGCCACCAAGACTGTTCCTAGAGTTGGCCGCCCGGCCAAACTGAGCAATCGGGGGAGAAAGACCTTGGTCAGGGAGGTGACCAAGAATCCGATGGTCACTCTGACAGAGCTCCAGGGTTCCTCTGTGGAGATGGGAGAACCTTCCTGAAGGACAACCATCTCTGCAGCACTCCACTAATCAGGCCTTTATGGTAGAGTGACCAGACGGAACCCACTCCTCAGTAAAAGGCACATGATAGCCCGCTTGGAGTTTTCCAAAAGGCATCTAAAGACTCTCAGACCATGAGAAACAAGATTCTCTGATCTGATGAAATCAAGATTAAATTCTTTGGCCTGAATTTCAAGTGTCACGTCTGGAGAAAACCTGGCACCATCCCTAAGGTGAAGCATGGTGGTGGCAGCATCATGCTGTGGCAATGTTTTTCAGCGGCAGGGACTGGGAGACTAGTAAGGATCGAGGAAGAGATGAACAGAGCAAAGTACAGAGAGATCCTAAATGAAAACCTGCTCCTGAGCACTCAGGACCTCAGACTGGGGCGAAGGTTCACCTTCCAACAGGACAATGACCCTAAGCACACAGTCAAGACATCGCAGGAGTGGCTTCGGGACAAGTCTCTTAAAGTCCTTGAGTGGCCCAGTCAAAGCCCAGACTTGAACCCGATCGAACATCTCTGGAGAAACCTCAAAATAGCTGTGCAGCAACACTCCCCATCCAACCTGACAGAGCTTGAGAGGATCTGCAGAGAAGAATGTGAGAATCTCCCCAAATACAGGTGTGTCAAGAATGGTGACGAGTTGGAGGGTGGGGGTTCATGTGACATGGATGAGTTTAGAGGGGAACAAGGTGGATCATGTACCATAACAACCCCTCCCCTCCCCCCAATGTCTGCTGCTCATTATGGCTGTCTTTGTCACCATGAAGGCCTTTCATATCTCTACATCCACCGCTTGGTCATTTACCATACATTCAGCCTTCAGACATCAGTCACGTCCCACACAGACACACACATGTGCACAAATACACACACACACTACACACACACACACAAATCCACCCACACCGGCTATTCTGACAGAAAATTGGACCCAATTAAAAGTAATCGAAGGCGGAGAAGTAAAAAGCATTTTAATATCCCCTGCTTTTAATTCTTTTCATTTGGCTTTCATCAGTTTTCCCCTCTCTTGCTCTTTCCCACTCTCTCGCCATGCCTCTATCTTTCATAATGATTTTTTGAGTGCTGCTAGATTGACAGAAGAAATAGATTGTTGTGGAGATACTGATTATTTAATGAATTATTTATTATTTTAAAAGTTGCTGGGTGGTGATGTTCCCTCACTGTTACAGTTGATGGAAAATTACAGGCTGGTGCGACAGTGAGTGACATCTGAACAGAAGTGTCGGGGCAGGGGGTGGGCCATGCCCACTGAACCATCCAAATGTGCCCATGCCCTTAATGCCACGGCAACAGCGCCTACCCAACCAGGCCTCTGCTTCTATTTCCTAACACTTCCCCTGAACAAAAGTGTCATATTAATCATGGGCGCCCGTTTCTCTCCACCTCTCACTCTGTTATTGTTGCCATCCTAATAGTCAAGTCTCACGCTAAAAACGACAATCAATTCACCTCAGCATGAGCCCAGAAACATCCACTACTGTGAACATAGCCCCCTAAAAACCCTCCTGAATTTAGCAAGCCTTCATCAAAATGATCTGTCCTCTCCCTAAAACCGATAAGTAGGCCACCGAGAGTGGTCTGGGGAGGCCTGTGTCATTATTGATTTGACATGTTAATGAATAATTCATTTTCAGTGGCTGGCATCAGCTGTGGCCACTGTTTATTAGTGCTGAGGTGGGACAGAGAGAGAGAGAGAGAGTGAGAGAGAAGGAAGAAAGAAAGAAAGAAAGAAAGAGAGAGAGCAAGATAGAGAGAGAGAGCGAGAAAGAGGAAGATAGAGAGAGAAGGAGAAAGGAAGCGAGAGAGAGAGAAAGACAGAGAGAGAGCGAGAAAGAGAAAGAGAGAGAAAGACAGAGAGAGAAATGAGAAAGAGGACGATAGATAGAGAGACAGAGAGAAAGAGCAAGATAGAGAGAGAGAGAGTGAGAGAGAAGATAGAGAGAGAAAGAGAGAGAAAGACAGAGAGACAGAGAGAGAAAGAGAAAGACAGAGAGAGAGCGAGAGAGAAAGAGCAAGAAAGAGAGGGAGTGAGAGAGAGAGAAGATAGAGAGACAGAGAGAAAGAAAGAAAGAGAGAGAAAGACAGAGAGAGAGAGAGAGAGAGAGCGGGAGAGAGAGCGAGAGAGAGAAAGAAAGAAAGAGCAAGATAGATAGAGCGACAGAGAGAAAGAGCAAGAAAGAGCAAGATAGAGAGAAAGAGAGAGAGAGAGAAAGAGAGAGAAAGAGGAAGATAGAGAGACAGGGAGAAAGCAAGATAGAGAGAGAGAGGAAGATAGAGAGACAGAAAGAGCAAGATAGAGAGACAAAGAAAGAGAGAAAGACAGAGTGAGAGAGAGCTAGCAAGAGAAAGATAGACAGAGAAAGAGCAAGATAGAGAGAAAAAGAGAAAGAGAAAGAAAGACAGAGAGAGAGAGAAAGAGAAAGACAGAAAGACTGACCCGTATGTCACCTCACTCCACTTTCCAGTCCTCTCCAACTCACTCCATTGGGTACAGATCTATGATCAGTTTACCATTTCCAAACTCAAACATGCATCGTAGGGGATAAAAACTCAAAACTGACCAAGGATCAGTGATTAAGCGCAACTTAATCCTACCTCCTTCAACCCAGGATCATTGTGGTCAGAACAATAACCCAGGGACCACTACGCTCCACCACTCTGGGCCAAACTTCTTTATGTAACATTTATGATCTCCAGTAATAACATAAATTGTTGCAGTGCAATCCAAGATTTCATATGATTCCTTCTGCCCGAGTACTAGGTGATTTATAGTTGTTTCCAGCCTCCCTGGCGCTCTTGGCTGGGAGTACACAAGCCCAGCTTTATACCTGGGCGTAAATCACACACAACCACACTCGCTGACACAGGACCCAGCAGCTGCCTGTTTTCATACTGTACGCCTTTAACTTCAGAAGACTTTCTAACTTTGATAAAACTATCAACCATTGTTGAAAAGCTAGTAAAAAAGGAGACGTTTGATGGTTGCTTACATGTACAAGTGTGTATTATATGCATGTGTGAAATGGAAATGTGTTTTTTTGCATATCCCAGCTCCCCCTGAGACACCCTCGGAGGGTCAGCCGTTATCTGCGGCAACCCAGAGCAATTAGGGTTAAGTAACTTGCTAAAGGGCACATCAACAGATTTTCCACCTTGTCGGCTCAGGGATTCGAACCAGAAACCTTTGGGTTACTGGCCCAGGCTACCTGCCACCCCCTTTAGTTTATCTAAGTCTCCTGGTATGGCCTCTGGTCCGCCCTGAGTTGAGAAGGAGAGGGACTGAGTTTAGCAACACTACAGGTAAATCTCTAGACCTCTCACAAACACTATAGGCATGCAGGGCAACCTACTATGGTGGCCTCATGGCCACGTCCGAGGCTGGTGACAGGATTTACTGACATGACTCAGTGAGAATATCCCACCCCATAACCTTCTAACACACACACACAGAGGCTTTGTTGTAACATCCTGACCTTTTCACTAGTCAGTTGACAATCTGTGTGCTTTGAAATAGAGTTTGTGTGCTCAGTGAGGAGGCTCCACTGACTTCAGGCCTGCCGTCACATGACTTCATAGTTATTTATTTGATCTTAAACAGAAGGAATTTTGTACGGATGACTAAGATATTTTTTGTGAGCTGTCTGACATTGGATACACGGCAAACATAAGCAACACACACTGGACATAAACACATGCACAAAAGCACACACACGCACGCACACTCATACGCAAGAACACAAGTACATGCACAAATGCACACACAGAAGTGCACACACACACACACACACACACACACACACACACACACACACACACACACACACACACACACACACACACACACACACACACACACACACACACACACACACACACACAGAGAGAGAGAGAGAGAGAGAGAGAGAGAGAGAGAGAGAGAGAGTGACACAGGTCAGGGCGCCATAAAGAGCCTGTCAGGGAGGACTAAAGAAAGATGAGTTATGTGCTTGAGTTGTCTGTGACCTGTGACACTAGTCCATGTGATATCACTGACGGGAAAAAGCCTATGGGACTGTTAATTCCTGTCCATTCCACTGTAAACCTGGATAACACCGTTGTAAACCTGGATAACACTGTTTTAAACCTGGATAACACCGCTGTAAACCTGGATAACACCGTTGTAAACCTGGATAACACTGTTTTAAACCTGGATAACACCGTTGTAAACCTGGATAACACCATTGTAAACCTGGATAACACTGTTTTAAACCTGGAAAACACCGTAGAAAACCTGGATAACACCGTTTTAAACCTGGATAACACCGTTGTAAAGCTGTATAACACCATTGTAAACATGGATAACATCATTTTAAACCTGGATAACACTGTTTTAAACCTGGAAAACACCGTAGAAAACCTGGATAACACCCTTTTAAACCTGGATAGCACCGTTGTAAACCTGGATAACACCATTGTAAACATGGATAACATCATTTTAAACCTGGATAACACCGTTGTAAACCTGGATAGCACCGTTGTAAACCTGAATAACACCGTTGTAAACATGGATAACACCATTTTAAACCTGGATAACACCGTTGTAAACCTGGATAGCACCGTTGTAAACCTGGATAACACCGTTGTAAACCTGGATAACACCGTTTTAAACCTGGATAACACCATTGCAAACCTGGATAACACCGTTGTAAAGCTGTATAACACCCTTTTAAACCTGGATAGCACCGTTGTAAACCTGAATAACACCGTTGTAAACATGGATAACACCATTTTAAACCTGGATAACACCGTTGTAAAGCTGTATAACACCCTTTTAAACCTGGATAGCACCGTTGTAAACCTGAATAACACCATTGCAAACCTGGATAACACACTTTTAAACCTGGATAACACCGTTGTAAAGCTGGATAACACCCTTTTAAACCTGGATAACACCATTGTAAACCTGGATACCACCGTTGTAAACCTGGATAACACCATTGTAAATCTAGATGACAATGTTGTAAACCTAGTTAACACCATTTTAAAGCTAGACAACACCACTTCAAACCCTGGATAACACCCTTTTAAACCTGGATAACACCGTTGTAAACCTGGATAACACTGTTTTAAACCTGGATAACACCGTTGTAAACCTGGATAACACCGTTTTAAACCTGGATAACACCGTTGTAAACCTGGATAGCACCGTTGTAAACCTGAATAACACCGTTGTAAACATGGATAACACCATTTTAAACCTGGATAACACCGTTGTAAACCTGGATAGCACCGTTGTAAACCTGGATAACACCGTTGTAAACCTGGATAACACCATTTTAAACCTGGATAACACCGTTGTAAACCTGGATAGCACCATTGTAAACCTGGATAACATTGTTGTAAACCTGGATAACACCGTTGTAAACATGGATAACACCATTTTAAACCTGGATAACACCGTTGTAAACCTGGATAGCACCGTTGTAAACCTGGATAACACCGTTGTAAACCTGGATAACACCGTTTTAAACCTGGATAACACCATTGCAAACCTGGATAACACCGTTGTAAAGCTGTATAACACCCTTTTAAACCTGGATAGCACCGTTGTAAACCTGAATAACACCGTTGTAAACATGGATAACACCATTTTAAACCTGGATAACACCGTTGTAAAGCTGTATAACACCCTTTTAAACCTGGATAGCACCGTTGTAAACCTGAATAACACCATTGCAAACCTGGATAACACACTTTTAAACCTGGATAACACCGTTGTAAAGCTGGATAACACCCTTTTAAACCTGGATAACACCATTGTAAACCTGGATACCACCGTTGTAAACCTGGATAACACCATTGTAAATCTAGATGACAATGTTGTAAACCTAGTTAACACCATTTTAAAGCTAGACAACACCACTTCAAACCCTGGATAACACCCTTTTAAACCTGGATGACACCATTGTAAACCTGGATACCACCATTGTAAACCTGGATAACACCCTTATACATCTAGATAACAATGTTGTAAACCTGGATAACACCGTTTGAAACCTGGAGAAAACCGCTTGAAACCTGGATAACACCATTGTAAACCTGGATAACTCTGTTGTAAACTTGGATAACTCCATTGTAAATCTAGATAACAATGTTGAAAACCTAGTTAACACCATTTTAAACCTGGATAATACAGTTTGAAACCTGGATAACACCATTGTAAACCTGGATAACACTGTTGTAAAGCTTGATAACACCCTTTTAAACCTAGATAACACCGTTGTAAACCTGGATAACATTGTTGTAAACCTGGATAACACCGTTGTAAACCTGGATAACACCGTTTTAAACCTGGATAACACCGTTGTAAACCTGGATAACATTGTTGTAAACCTGGATAACACCGTTGTAAACCTGAATAACACCGTTTTAAACCTGGATAACACCGTTGTAAACCTGGATAACACCGTTGTAAACCTGGATAGCACCGTTGTAAACCTGGATAACATCGTTGTAAACCTGGATAACACTGTTGTAAACCTGGATAACACCCTTTTAAACCTGGATAACACCATTGTAAACCTGGATACCACCGTTGTAAACCTGGATAACACCATTGTAAATCTAGATAACAATGTTGTAAACCTAGTTAACACCACTTTAAAGCTAGACAACACCACTTTAAACCCTGGATAACACCCTTTTAAACCTGGATGACACCATTGTAAACCTGGATACCACCATTGTAAACCTGGATAACACCATTATACATCTAGATAACAATGTTGTAAACCTAGATAACACCGTTGTAAACCTGGATAACACCGTTTGAAACCTGGAGAAAACCGTTTGAAACCTGGATAACACCATTGTAAACCTGGATAACACTGTTGTAAACTTGGATAACTCCATTGTAAATCTAGATAACAATGTTGAAAACCTAGTTAACACCATTTTAAACCTGGATAACAGTTTGAAACCTGGATAACACCATTGTAAACCTGGATAACACTGTTGTAAAGCTTGATAACACCCTTTTAAACCTAGATAACACTGTTGTAAACCTGGATAACATCGTTGTAAACCTGGATAACACCGTTTGAAACCTGGATAACACAGTTTGAAACCTGGATAACACCGTTGTAAACCTGGATAACACCATTTTAAACCTGGATAACACCATTGTAAACCTAGATATCACCGTTTGAAACCTGGATAACACCATTGCAAACCTGGATACCACCATTGTAAACCTGGATAACACCATTGTAAATCTAGATAACAATGTTGTAAACCTAGTTAACACCATTTTAAAGCTGGATAACACCACGTTAAACCTGGATAACACCCTTTTAAACTTGGATAACACTGTTGTAAACCTAGATAACAGCATTGTAAACCTGGATAACACCGTTGTAGACCTGGCTAACACCCTTTTAAACCTGAATAACACCGTTGTAAACCTGGATAACACCGCTGTAAACCTTGATAAAACTGTTGTAAACCTGTATAACACTGTTTAAACCAAGATAACACCATTGTAAACCTGGATAACACCCTTTAAACCTGGATAACACTTTTTAAACCTGAATAACACTGTTGTAAACCTGGATAAGACAGTGGTACCAATCACAGCAGTCCTTT
The DNA here is from genome assembly GCF_029448725.1 of Salvelinus fontinalis. Lineage (NCBI taxonomy): Eukaryota > Metazoa > Chordata > Actinopteri > Salmoniformes > Salmonidae > Salvelinus > Salvelinus fontinalis. The sequence goes on along the minus strand of NC_074693.1, from coordinate 24,870,782 downwards.
CAGCTGTACAATGTCTAATACAATCTCCCGCGCCCCTCTCCTCTCCTCCCCCCTCCCCTCTCTCGATCTCTGGCCTTTTCCTCCCTTTCTCTTTCTTTCTATCTCTCTCTCTCCCTCCCTCTCTCACCTTGTTACTGTAGTTATAGGTGGTTAGCTGCTATGAGAGCCCAGACTAACTGCCTTTGTTAGCGACACCGCTTTGTGCCTGTGTTTCTGTCTCTCTCTCCCCTTTCTCTCTCTCTGTGTCTCTCTCTCTCTGTCTCTCCGTCTCTCTCTCTCTCTCCGTCTCTCTCTCTCTCTCTATCTCCGTCTCTCTCTCTCTCTCTCGCTCTCTCTCTCTCTCTCTCTTTGGGGCCACAAGGAACTCTAAGTTTCCATTCATGCTTCTCATTATCGGGGCATGTTGGGGTTTTTATGGGGCCTTGTAAACCCCTGAATTACAGCACTTTAAAATGGATCCTGACACTATTATGTGACCGTGCTTATGGAAAAGCCTTTCATTGCTGGACCGAGGACTTAAAATGGTGGACGACAAAAGAGCATGACTTGTTAATTATTTTTAACAGCCGGATAAAATGATTATGAACTAGGTAGGTTACACAAATGACCAGTACCAAAAATGTTACAAAATAAAATTACTTCCTCTTTGGGAAAATAACATGATGTCTTAGAGGAACAATGAAACATGTGCATAACAGACAAAATCGTATGTATAATTGTTTTTGTATGGGAAAAGTTTTCCATCTTACTTTATTAAACAAATGAAAAACAAATTAAGTTGAATTATGGTTGAACATTGATTTATGAGGCATCACTTCCTTTAAGATGAGGATAATAATGTAAAACACAATCCTTTCAATGAAGGTACTTAAAATTCAACCACTAGATATTCAATAATGAAGATAATGGTAATGGAAATCTAAATTGTAGTTAGGGTTGCACATTTTGGGGAATATTCAGAGGTGGAAACTTTCCGTGGGAATTTAAGGGAATATATGGGAATTAACGGGAATATATGGGAATTAACAGAAATATATGCAAATTAATATTAATACCGTTTAAATGTAGATGTTTTTTTGCATTGGATATATTTACCATATCATATGGAGACAGAAACATAAACCTTTCACCTTATCATAAGTAGACATAATTGCAAATTATTAAATCCTTCCAATAGAAAAAAAAAACGATTTAGTTACAAATTGAACTTTAATTAAATGAGTTGACTTCACATGGGATGATTTCACTGAACAACAAAAGAAAGGAAATATTGAATGATCCCCAATGATCCAGCGCATCTTCCAAAACGTTTTCAACAAACATCTGTAAAGCTTTGGTGATGTTCCTCTCAGGCTTCCATGTCTTCTCCCTGGACCTCCTCAATGTCCACCTCTTGAACATCAGATTCTGAGGCCTCATCTTCACTGTCACTCTCCAACCTTGTTGAGGATGGCTCGTTGTCAGGCTCAAAAAGCCTCAAATTTGCCCGGATGGCCACCAATTTTTCAACCCTTGTATTGGTCAGCCTGTTGAGTGCTTTGGTGTGTGTGTTCCCAAACAAGGACCAGTTGAGCTCTGAGGCGGCTGATATTGGTGGGATTTGGGGGATGATGAAGGCAACAGGGGAAAGAGCCTCAGATCCACAAAGTCCCTTCCACCAAGAAGAGTGATGCTGATGAGATATGTTGGCACGACTGCCATATTGCATCTCCATCCCAAAGCCCCTGCTTGGAAGTGTACTTCGCCAAACTGCCAATAACCTTGCCCTCATCCAGGCCAAGGTGGCGAGACATGGTAGTAATGACACCGTAGGCCTTGTTGATCTCTGCACCAGACAGGATGCTCTTGCCATTATACTTGGGGTCCAACATGTACGCTGCAGCGTGTATGGACTTCAGGCAGAAGTCTTCACGCTTTTTGACGTATTTCAGAACTGTAGTTTCCTCTGCTTGGGGCAACAGTGAAGTGGGCAGGGAAGTATGGATTTATTCTCTTACATCTGCAAGCAGAGTCTGAAAATCAAACAGGATGGCATTGTCTCCCTCAATCCGTGTAATGGCTACTGCTATAGGTTTCAGGAGTTTCAGGCTGCTTACCACTCTCTCCCAAAATACATCATCCAGGAGGATCCTCTTGATGGGGCTGTCCATATCGGCAGACTGTGATATGGCCATTTCTTGGAGAGACTCCTTCCCCCCCAGGAGACTGTCAAACACGATGACAACACCACCCCAAAGGGTGTTGCTGGACAGCTTCAATGTGGTGCTCTTATTCTTCTCACTTTGCTTGGTAAGGTAGATTGCTGCATTAACTTGATGACCCTTCACATACCTAACCATTTCCTTGGCTCTCTTGTAGACTGTATCCATTGTTTTCAGTGCCATGATGTCCTTGAGGAGCAGATTCAATGCATGAACAGCACAGCCAATGGGTGTGAAGTGAGGGTAGGACTCCTCCATTTTAGACCAAGCAGCCTTCATGTTCGCAGCATTGTCTGTCACCAGTGCAAATACCTTCTGTGGTCCAAGGTCATAGATGACTGCCTTCAGCTCATCTGCAATGTAGAGACCGGTGTGTCTGTTGTCCCTTGTGTCTGTGCTCTTGTAGAATACTGGTTGAGGGGTGGAGATGATGTTAATTATTCCTTGCCCACAAACATTTGACCACTCATCAGAGATGATTTCAATACAGTCTGCTTTCTCTATGATTTGCTTGACCTTCACTTGAACTCTGTTGAACTCTGCATCCAGCAAATTAGTAGATAAAGCATGTCTGGTTGAAGGGGTGTATGCTGGGCGAAGAACATTCATAAATCTCTTCTAATACACATTGCCTGTGAGCATCAGAGGTGAACCAGTTGCATACACAGCTCGAGCAAGACATTCATCAGCATTTCTCTGACTACGTTCCTCCACTGAGTAAAAAAAAAACTTCTGATTCCAGGAGGACAATGAGCTATTGCTATCGATAAGGTGTCTGATTCATCATTTTCACCTCGAATAGAAGTAGAGGGACTTTTGTCAGAGGTTGCTTGTTGTGAGCGCTGAGAGAACTTTATGCATTTGGCCAGATGATTCTGCATCTTCGTTGCATTGTTCACATATGATTTGGCACAGTATTTGCAAATGTACACAGCTTTTCCTTCTACATTAGCTGCAGTGAAATGTCTCCCCACATCAGATAGTGCACGTGGCATTTTCCTGTAAAGATTAGAAACAAATTCTGGAGATTTACTGGAAAGTTTCCGATCCTTTGCAACCCTAATTGTATTAGTAAAAATAATATTTTTATTGTGATATATAACATTATTTCTCAAGAACAAAAATGAAAAGTAATTAGGAAGTATTGCTGCGCAGAGAAAAGTAATTTCTTAATTATTACAAATGCAAAAAGTAGAGATATTTAATGATTTTCTCATTACACAGACACAAACAGATTAATTATATTTCCAATGTTCACTGGTATATAAACATGGAAATACAGTAGATGTAATTACAATTTAGTTCATTTATATGCGTGTGTTCGTGCATGCATGCAGGTGTATGAGTAGACCTATGTGTGTTGGTACATATGCATGTATATATTCTCTGAAGGTCATACAGGGCTGAGTAGAGGCAGGAGCAGGCTGTTGGTCGTCAGAGCAGAGCGGTGGGTCACAATAAAAGGTGTCAGCCAGTCAAAACAGTGCCCGTTATTCCAGCCTGGGCCCAAGTGGCGGTGAAGAGGCTCTTTTCAGGCGCCCTTAATGTGGTAAAGAGATCTCCTTCACAATTGGGACACTCCAAGAGGCCATCTCCGGCAAACAGGCAAAAACAAACACCTCCCACCACCACCACCCCTCCAGCCTCCATCCAGCCCACTAATTCAGACCTCATGTCCCAGTGTGCACCACTGGAGGCCCAGCCACCAGCAGACAGAACCAGGTGATCCCAAATGAAACACTCCTCACAACTTCACAACACTCTCAACTGCTATGAGAGATGTTCTACTCAAAATAACGATGACTGCTGGCCCTGCGAAGCCACATGATCACCTTGGCAGTGTCTGGAAATGTTACCTACATGGTTATGAAAGTTAGCAGTGTGGTGGGGTTCACAGAAGATATTAAATACATTGCGATCTGCTCCAAAACGGCACCCCTCTGAATTCATACAGATCTTCCCAGTGTCAACATTTACTTTCCCCACTAACGCAACGTTCTGTGTGCACTGATACACCATTGTTATTACAACTGCACTATTATGCACAGTATAGTCCTGAATATGTTCTAAAATCAACATCTAACTTATCCATCCTCCTTTCACTCTAACCTCTCTGTCTACAGTCAGGGCACAACATAACTGTATAATTTAGAAGAGCATTTTCTCCTTCTCTCTTTGAAAAGGCCTAGTCTTCCTGTTCCACACGGTGAGCTGGTTCACTGGAGTTCACTGGGGTGACTTCTGTGGGTCCACATGGGGCCATGGTTATTTTGTGGAGGAGAGAGGCCTTTGTATCCATCTTACCAGGCAGAGGCTGGGGCTGGGAGGAGAAGAGACAGCCTGAGCAGTAGCAGCCCAGCTGGCCTAGTGACAATTTGGCTGACAATGGCAGGAGAATTAGCACTCACGTTTACAAGCACCACCTCAAATTACTTCTCTCTCTTTCTCTGCCACACTCACAAAAGAGAAAGAAAGCAAGTTGAAAGTGGACTTTATAAGACGCTGCAGAGGCCAGACATTGTCGGTAATAAGTAAAGGTTGCCGGGATCCAAATCCATAATCATGATCGTAAAAGAAAACTGTTTATAATACAAATTAAACAATTATACTGGCTAGCTAACTCTCTCTCTCTCCCCGGCAGATCCCGGACTGGAATCGGACTCATGGAGCTTGACTGAATTCAAAGACAACACCTTCATCTTCTTCTACCTCCTCTATTTTATCCCTGCTCCTCCATCTCCTTCTTCTTGTCTGTTGAAACATGTGGTCAGCTGTTGTGCTTCCATGTGGTCAGATGATCAAAGCTTGGGAGCGTTGGTAATTGTCCCCCGCTGAAGCGCTGCCCTGGCTGGGATCAGGCTCTCAGCAGGTGGGGGGGACAGCCATGAGAACGGAGGGAGCGGGTGGAGGAACGTGAGAGGCCCTGCCTGGTAGAAATAAAGACTTCCTAAGGGCTGCTCTCTGACAACAGATCCCCAAAGGCATAGTGAAAAATGAAGCCTAGCTTCCCACATTAGCAGGGGTTGGAACAGGGAGGAGAAAGGGGCCGCCAATGGGGGGGTTGAAGGGGAGAGATGGAAGCATAAGAGAATGGGATTATAATATTGGCTCAGAGAGGGGTGAGTGATGATTGTACGCCACATTTTGCATTGGGGCTTAGAAGTCGGTCTGTGTTGAACGCCAGGGTTTTTCCAAACGTGTTTTATGAAATATGAATGCTGTGTTACTTCTCCTCATCACCCCACGCCCCAACTCTGCTTGCTCGCAAACACACGCACATACACAACCAAATAAAGTCGGCAGTTGTTCTAACACAATACACACACACTCACACACAGATTGAAGCGGCGAGACGCATACCATAGCGGTCCTAGTGTTTACCTGAAGACCAGGGGGAGCTGTGAAAGCTCACAAGTCGGGCTACTTCACATGTATGTGGGAGCCCGCAAAACACTTTTCACTGCTGTCCGTCATTTTGATTGCCCAGCACGGCTCCCCCACCACGCCCCCACCCCTCGGCCAGATGGCTCTTTTTAACTGTCTGCGGGCTCTTGCACCTCCATAGTAAATCCCTGGGCTCTGGGCTGGGCTGGTGGGTAGAGGAGCTGGAGGGAGGAAGGGAAGGGGAGGAGAGGAGGGGGAGATCTCTGTGGACAAATGGTTTCGGAGGTAGCAGAGCAAATAAAACGGATTAAGGGGAGTCTTTTCACAGACACTTCAAAACTACTTTGGAGCTCGTCCGCTGACCCCAGCCTCCCCCACACATCCACCCCAGCCCCTGATAAGAGCAAAGAAATCTGCCAATCACAGCAGGCTAGGGAGAATCTAAACTGTGTTCACCAAGGAGAGCTAAGACATATATATAAAAACAAACTAACATAGGGCACAAAATGCTTTTGGAACCCAGAGAAAGCGCTAAGAAAAGGCCGGACTACTCTTCAAACCTCATGACATAACCTTTTAGAAATGTAGCAGGTCCATTATGACCAACAGACAAGTGAGGCGATCTAAAAACCAACGTAATCTTTCACTGCGGACGGAAGTTAATCAATACATTTCATTTAGGATTTTTAAAAGCTTTAAATGTCTCTGTGTCCTCTGTTGAATGGTTCTGTTCAAGTGTAAGTGGACAGACTAAGTCCACGTAGCGTACTGTAAATAGGCCCGGGAATTTGTGACTCATAAAAAGCGCACACTGCACTGGATTGCCAAGCCAATCACTGAACATGGCTGATGTTGATTGCATGTGCTGTCCTTTCAAGTCTTGGTTATTGTTCTGAAGAATCGACAAATTGCACAATATCCACGGCCTGCTTTCCATGACCGACTAGGACATGGCTGGAAAAAGAGGTTAAAGCACATACTGTCCAATACGAACGGGACTCAGTTGTCACCTCTTGACTAATTCCAGCCAAAGGTTCGTTTTTGACTCCCCGCTGCGTCATGTCATTATGTTGCCTAGCAACGTGCCATGATTTATTTTTAGCGACACAAAAATTAAGATTCCCATTTTGTTAACACAAAAACACTTATGACTGTCTGGCATATATTAATTTGTATAAATTATGAGTCTAATCAAAAAGACAATTGAAAGAGGAAGTATTTGCATAAATTCTGTGACATTTTTGTATCTATTGCTCAATCTTACTGAATTGACTGTGCCACCACAGCAACCATTGTCTTTGATGAAACACCTGTCATATTTTAGAGGCAGCGTTTAGAAGATGGAAAACAACATTCCGTAACATAAATAATGATTTACTTCTATCAGAAATAAAGGCCCTGTAAATAAGGCCCTCGCTTGTCACACGTTATTGTTCATCCAAGTACAATACCTGACAGCCTGCTTCAAGCATTTCCCTCCCATCCCGTTCATGGACATGGCCCAGAGGCCTGGTGTCGCTTTGCACCCAGGGCAGTGAACAGGTGAACCTCCTCCTGATGACATGTCCCCATGCATGCAGGGACCTCGGCAGGCACCCGAGGGTCACTGGGATCACTCAATTAGTGCAGGAGAATGATCCTGCCCAGCCAGGACTGAACCCTGACACAGTACCTGCCAAACATTGTCAGGCTGCACTGCCACCAACCAGCCCGCCGTCTGTGTGGGCGGGTGGGTGGGTGAAGGAGTGGGCGGGGGTGGGAGAGTGTTGGAGTGGGGGGTTGGGGGGGGAGGCGGTATGTTCCTGCCTGCCTTTCTCTTTCTGCCTCTCTACCTGCCAGGCTCTCTATTATTCGTTTGTCTGTCTGTCTATCCGTCTGTCTACCCATCTGTGTGCATCCTGCCATCCTAACTGATTGTCTGTCTCTCCTGTCGCTCTGTGGATTATTGTGTTCTTAGCTCCCCAATGACTGTGCTTCAATGCATTGTTACAGATCCTGTGCTGTTCATAGGGAAATAAATATTTCCTACAGTGTACATGCTTTAGTGCTGATGGTGTACAACTTAAAGAGAGTCAGTCAGTGGAGATAGCAGGAGTTTAATTAGCATGTTCTCCTTGATAGGTCCCCAACCCCAGCCAACAGATATAGGCCAATAGTAGGAAGAAGCACTGCAGTCTGCCTTTGATTCTGGAGAGAGATAGTAAACACACAGACACAAACTAGACACACGCTCAAGTGTGAATGTACACATAGACATACACATTTGCATGCACTCACTCACACACACTCACTCACACACACACACTCACAGCAAAGAAAACAACTACTGTCCTCGGAGTAGTGAAGAGCAGCGAAAGTAAGTGTGTGTTGTCTCAGATCCCATGATGAGGGAGGGCTTCTAGGTGAGCTTCACTCTGACGAAGGGGGCTTGGGGGGCTCCATAAACTCCTTCTCTCTTTGTTGTTCTAGGAACATATTCCCATTGCTGCCTCTTGAAGATCATGGTAACCTGCTGTCAGCCAGAGAGACGGGGGCCCTGTGCCATTAGACTTAGATGTGTTCTTGAATCAAGAATATGTCTAAAACAAGAACAACAACAACAATATCAGTCACTTCCTGGGAGGCACACGATCAAGGAGTAGCAGCTGCCTGTTGCTAGGGAAAGATGATTTATCTCACTATTAGTCTATTTCCTGTCTCTCTATCGCTCTTTTTTTAGAGACTACCTCAAAACTACTCAATTCAGCCTTGGGATGCAGTCCCAAACAAATCAATACAGTACTGTCTATATCTGTCCTCCAGGCTAGGAAAAGTCTATTTAGTAGTAGACACACACACACACACACACACACAAGGAATATAAGTTTCCTCGAGACAATGTACTGGATATCATAACAACAATCAACTCTCTTACTCCCGATCCTATTAAGGATTCATTTGACCTCTAAAACTTAGCAGAGGCTCAGTGAGATGGAAGTCAGTGGAACACAACAGCTGGCACTACAATGACATGAGAACACAGCAACTGCTGCAGCTGCCATCACTAGGCATCTGCCGGGTAAATACTGCTATGAAAATAAACATTTCTGCGAGGCCACATACACTATCTATCTCAGTCCATTCCTCAGGGGTGATGGCATGCATTATCATATAAATCCAGGTATGCTAACGCCTCGCAGTTCAATTCCAAGTTTGTTATTGTAGAGGTCCAACTTTCAAACTGCCCAATCACCAGTTTGCACTTCACTAATGGTGCCCTTTTGGTGCCCATTAATTGCCCAATGATGATCTTTACGCTCTTCAAACAGTCACACGTTGCCTTGTGTCCCGGTGGCTGACATCAGACTGGGAAAGGCCCTAACCCCAGCCCCTAGACAAGGCGGAGGAGAGTAGAAAAAAGGTCACCCTAACCACTGATCCCATGTCAGATGTTGTACCATCCTCTTAATGCAGGGATCATCAAATAAAATGTATTTATATAGCCCTTCGTACATCAGCTGATATCTCAAAGTGCTGTATAGAAACGCAGCCTAAAACCCCAAACAGCAAGCAATGCAGGTGTAGAAGCACGGTGGCTAGGAAAAACTCCCTAGAAAGGCCAAAACCTAGGAAGAAACCTAGAGAGGAACCAGGCTATGAGGGGTGGCCAGTCCTCTTCTGGCTGTGCCGGGTGGAGATTATAACAGAACATGGCCAAGATGTTCAAATGTTCATAAATGACCAGCATGGTCAAATAATAATAGTCACAGTAGTTGTATCACAGTAATAATCATCAACTAGATTCAGTCATGGGACGATTTATTTCTTGAGTGCATGGTCGGGGGGCCGGAACACAACTACTAATAATTTGTAGACTGCAAATTGACCACAAGAAACCCAAACAGATATAATGTTGGACTAAAACATAATCATTTCAAACCTTGCTTACATTTGTATACGATCACCACTCTCTATTATGCATGGGAATACTTTGGAACAGACTTCTTAAAATCACTTGGCGCTGATTTCTTGGTGTTTTTACAGTCTTTTATGTCCAACAATGGAAATAATAATAAAATAAAATAATAATAATTTTTGCTCAGAAAACTCAAATAAAACCACCCACGGGCCAAATTCGGGACGCAAGCCGCCAGTTGGTGAACCCTGCTCTAATAGTTACTGATATGATCGGAGGTAGTGTAATCTGATCCTAGATCTATAGTAAAGAGCCTTCTAGTTTGAGCTAGGGGAAGGAGGAGTGCGGCTTGGTGCTGGGGGGAGAGAGGGCCGTACCACACCTGTGTGTGTTGACTCTACACGTCTAGATACTTGATTAGCTGTAATCCAATTGAGGGAGACGGCTTCCTGTTAAGCGAGGTGCCTAAAGGGCCTAAATAAACAGTTTACAGGACAAACACCAGCCAGTCCACAGCCCACCTCGGCCCATTCCACCAGCAACAACAACATTGTCAAAGTGTGTGTCCTCTGCTAGAGCTTGACCCTTATGTCTGGTAGGTCATTTGCCTCGGTTGCAGCTGTAGTGCACTTTAGGAGCGATATGAAGGAGTTTGGTCTTACTAAAAGCATCAGAGTAGGAGAGGGAAGGAAAGGGAGGGAGAGAGAAAGCACAGGTTGGGAGCAAAAGCTCATTTTGACATAAAAGCTTCTTATCGTGTCTAACTTCTTTGTTATTTAAGCCCAGAGGTGCTATTAAGGTGTTTTTAGAAATCACATTTTCAAGGAAGATCAACAAAGGGTGACTAACATGTGTTTTCAACTGCAAAACAACACAAATCGGTTGTTATTAGGTTATTGCGATAGAGATCTGATCGACTTTCATCAAAGCCTTTTCCTTTGCAAACACCAGGTTGTAAACCTTTATGTCAAACGGGTTACAAACAAAGGGAAAAAATACTGGTCATTCTGTTTAGAGAACAATTGGTCGGCTCTCTGTAACAGTTGGTTCCTACAGAAGGCATGGGTTTAATGGGAATAAATAAAGCTGAATGGCCTAAATACATTGATGAGAAAAAGGCTGATAACCATGGCAACAGCCTCTTTTTCTAAATAGTTTATTGAGGCCTGAAGCACAGTAGGAACCAAAATGGTTTGGTATGTCAGCCTCCCACTAATATAAATAGACTATACCAACACCTCCACAACAAGGTCCATGTGATGCTCTGGAACAGATGTGTTTGTCGACTCTGTGGAGTTTAGACTCCCTGCCTCCCTAAAGCTGTGCCAGGCCTGTTACAAAACACAAACAGCTGGGTCTCCTGCCTCCCCATGTGCCCACCAACCAAATTACTGGCACTCACTGGAGGTGTACCAGGGATACACCAAGTCTGTGTGTGTCCGTGTAAGGAGGACAAGCACACTTTTCTAGTGTCTATAGGAAAGGCACAATGAAGGACAAGTCACACAACCATACTGTTCACATCAGCGCAAATGTCAAAAGTCATGTCCTCCTTCCCTGTCACTCACTTACAGAAACAAAAGACCGTCAGCACTCTTTCTGAGGGTTTGCAGCACACATGATGAATTCCAATTTAATTGCCTACAATCTCATATTAATGGGGGTGGGAAAGCACATGCACAAGAACAAAAACATAGCCAAATGTCAAATGGAGAGATGAGACAGACATGGGGTTAGGAATAAAAAATAAAATGTCAAAATGAAATCTAACTTCTTTATGTTGACCTCCGTAACCGTGGCCTCGCATGCTTCATTTCTGTCTTAATGCTTTGCTCAACTATAAGGTTTGTTCAAATTTCTCATTTCATTTTCTACCTTGCTATTGTTCGTTTCTAATTCTCTCATTATTATCTTTGGCCTACCATGTTTTTAGCTTATTCAAAACGTCAAACTTTCTGAGATGGAACTCTGTTATATTCATTGTTTGATCATGAAACAGCGCCACGGGACTGTCCTCTATCAAAATAGACTCCGGCTATTGGTCCCGATCATCCGACATTTGTGAGAGAAAAAACAAAAACATATTTTCTGACATGTTATGTTGCTTTGCTGGAACTCTTAGCTCTGTCTACATCGCTGGCTTGTGTTCTGTAAATAGAACATATTTATTGAAATAGCGCTGCCTGACTCCTCTTGACTGCGCTGTGCCAGTCAAGTTGAAATAGGTTAGCTATCATCTCTCACATCACGATGTTGTCACCATCGACCATCATCCTCCATAGACAATACTATTGTAATATCGCCCAACCCTAATGACAACCATGCAGCATTTAATACCACACAGCATCTAGAGTGTTCTCTAGCCAATCATAGCTGACCCCTCAATCATAGCTAAACACCAACAAAGAGAGCCAAACGGTCCAAACGGTCTCCAAACCCAATGAATCATCTTCAACGTTTCTCTACAAGCCCAAAGATCAACTCAGATCAAAGTGTTAAACACATATAATTGCTGTGCTTTCTCCATGGCTCAACATTGTTATGGTCCCTGTCATTTGTAAACACATGTAGTGTTGCCACTAATCCTCTATCAGCGCCGACAGTCAACTTGAAACAGACACAGCTAAGGGTTAAGGAAGTAGTCATTGTTTTAATAGAGAGAGAGAGAGCTGCTACAGTGTACCCTGTAGTGGCGCTCCAGTGGAGAAACAGCGGTGGGTGGCTGAGCCAGTCCAGATGCCTGCCGATGGACCAACTTGCCTGAGAGACGCCCGAGCTGTCTGGGGCTTCCGACAGCGCTCTTCATCACCGCACTCACCACACACACACTCCCTCCACATGCCATCTGTGAACACACAAACACACACCACACCAGCAACACCCACCAACCAACCAGCAGCGGCAGAAAAGCGGGGAGACACGTTAGCATCATGGCTAAGACCGCAGCTCTGCTGACTGCTGACAGGCGTTAAAGAGAGATAGAGAGCGGGAGGGAGAGAGTAAGGAGGGAGGGAGGGAGACAGAGTTGCTGAGCCAGATGGTCATCCTAAGCTAAGCTAAGCGCTAAAGATTGAGCTGCCAGAAGACAGACGTCTTGGGCCGCTCTGGTGCTATCGTGTGTGGGACTGCTGCTGTGTGTGTGTGTGTGTGTGTGTGTGGTGTGCCTATTCGCTTGCCTCTGTCTGTGTGTGTCATAGTGTGTGTCGTGTTTGGTGTAGTGTGTGTGAGCCGTGGCGGGGTGCTTGTGGCGTGTAGGGTCAGCCCTCTCTGGCGGTGCGTGGCCCTGCACTTGCATCAATTACAGCGGATGATGGTGACAGCTGTAATTATAGTGCTGTAAGTGTGATTAACCAACGGCTCTGTCAGCGAGCCACCTATTTCATCATCAGAACCCCCCTGACCATAGACGCAGGAAGAAGGGGTGCTGAGGGTGCTGCAGCGATCTCCAAAATCGGGAAAGAAAAATCCAAAGAAAAACGAAATATAAAATATTTTGACTTTTTTTTTTCTTCACAAAAGTAGTGCACTGGGCCTTTACTGTATTAGCTGACCGATTATAGCCCTCTGTAGCGCGGGCTACATTGTTAGGGCAGAGAGCATGTTTTAAAAAAGATAAATGTTTTTATTGTCAGCAGATAGATGCAGTGAAATGTCTTGTTCTAATGAAGATCTACAACAGTAAGTAAATAGCAGTATTAGACTGAAAGATATAAGGTCATTCCGTGAGGCTCTCCATGTTTATTAGTTGCTCATTCCACATACAGTATTTGTTGCTACTTCACTCAATCCCGTTTTAACAGTTTAACAGTTAAAACAGTCCTGTTTTACATTCCCTGAGATCAACCAGAAATGTTTTCTTGGCCAACTATTTTCATAAAAAGGCCACACGTGGTTTCTCGTTTCTGCATCATCAAATGTTGCGGAGGAGTCGGGGTGCTTCCGCGCAGCGGACAGCAGTGTTCTGGAGGCACAGAGCTTCGCTCGGCCACTTTTCACAATGGTGCTCGTTTAGTAAAGTTAGATCAAAGCTGAATCAATATCTTGGAAGATGAATGATTCATTAGTATTCTACATAACATAACCAAATACAGTATACTAGTATAGTATAAGAATACTGTTACACCAAAAACACCACCTCATTTCTTATGAGATTTTAGGACGTTCAGCTGAATAGTTAAAAAGAAAATCAAATGTGTCCAAAACGCAACAGCGCTGGGCAGGGGGTGGGGATGGGAGGGTGCAGCCAAATGTTTTTATTCATGTCTGCTACACTGGCCCGCAAAATCATCCTGCTGTCCCACATTTGGGAATTTTAAATATGGTCACCCTATCCTCCCCCACTCTACCTCAGCAGGGAAAAGAGGCCAGGAGGAAGGCTGAAGTGAGAGGGGGGTGGAGGGGGGTAAATCGCCACTAATCACATAAATAGGTGTGCATATACATAGAGACACACACACACACACACACACCCTCTCCTGCGTCGGTGAGCTCTCCTGCTGCTCTGTGTGATAAGGGCAGCTGCATCAAGCTCCAGTGTTATTGTTTTCATAATGACGGACGGTTTGGTGGAAGATTAAACCAAACTTCTTCAGGAGACTGGTGTTTTATCCTGCCTCTAGTGAAAATGAAGCACATGTAAACCAATATCATGATACATTGTGAATAGCTTCTATCATCTTAGTGGCAAACCATAATCACAAGTTCCTCTTTAGCCTACTCTAGCATCCAGCTTTCATCAATAATATCCCTAATCACTGTTTGTACTGCAAACGTGATACCACGGAACAGTCACACAAATATAATGTGATGAAGTCAGTGAATCGATTGGAGATGCCAACTCGGATATGACATTAATATTTAACGATTTGTCTGGGCCAGGCAAATGCATTCCGTGATACCTTCAGGGAAACAAGACAGTGCAGATTTGTTCATAGAGGATAAGAGTTATCTCGCACAGATGAGCTGCGCAGACACACACACTTGCAGACACACACACAGCCAGACTCGCTCCGGCTCATAAGCTGTAACCCATCCAATATGCGTAGCTGTCGGGCAGCGCTCGGGAAAGCCATTCTAGACAGCCCAGTGAATCCTGCACGCTACCCTCTATTCAATCACAGCCCTCCCTGGCCCAACCCGTACAAGTGGACCAATCCGGTGCACCAGACACTGCCCCCTCCTCACCCCCCATTGCCACACACACATTTAAAGCATCCAATCCAGCTGTGATTACTGGCCAGGAGCCAAGCTGTCGTTCTGGCCGGGGTGTGGCATGAATGGCAGGGAGATGTGGGTGTGTGTCTGTGTGATTGGTGGGGGGTGGGATGGCATTCCCTGATACAAATCGAACCATATCTGAACACGGGTAGTAGATAGCGCCTCGGCAGCACGCGAGACAGACGGAGATAGAGAAAGGGAGGGAGGCACAGAGAGAGACAGGGGGTTACTATGCCAGTGTGTGAGAGAGAGTGAGTGAGCGTGACTCTGGAGAGGAGAAGAGGAGCAGCCAGCCGGTGAATCATCCTCTGCTCACACACATCTCTTGGCCCAGATCACAGAGATATAAAGCCTAGAAAGGCAGACTTACACTCTGTAAGACTCAGATTGGGATACATTCTACTTTGATCTGAGATTCTAGGTTATAAGTTCTAGGAGGTTGGATTTGACAATGGCAGTTTGATTATATGTTGGATAGATGTTCTGCTCCAATATAACTCACACATCTGTACACACACTTAAACGCAAACACGGACACACATTTCTAAGACGAGGCTGATGTATGAGTGGTAATGAAACACAGTGGGGACTTACCTATGGTTCAACATGAGTAGTCTGTCCCAGAGCCAAATGCCAGGAGTGATATCCAGGTGAAGGGTCACAAGCCAGGGGAGGGGTCATACTCAAACCAGGAGGTAGAGAAAAGAGGCATTCTGAAATAGGAACAAAGAAAAATACTTATAATTTTGGGGCTGCTTATATTTGTCCTATTTCACACGTTAATATATGCATGTGTGAATTGGAAATGTGTTTATTGCATTTTCCAACTCTCCCTGAGACACCCTCAGAGACTGGAGCAATTATGTAGCCCCTATCGGCAAAAGCAGGGTGTCTGCGGAAAGCTGAATATCTTGGTTATTGATCTGTGCTTTAAAAACTTTTGTGTGACTTACTACCATATATGGGCATACAAATGTATAAGGGTGGGCCGAGCCAATGACCTCATTTCAAGATGGGAAGCATAAACTAAATAAAAACGGAATACGTCGATACACACCAAAAGCCGGGACTCCACAGATCATGAGGATATCTTATTTGTCTGCCTGTGTCGTACCGTTATTGACCATCAGCCTCGAGAGCCAACATCTGTATTTTACACAACGTTTTCACCAAACAGCAAACATCTTACAAGGTAAACTTTGATTTGGTCTGTGTTTGAGCTATAGATACATGGGGGTTATGAAATGAATCCTTAGGTTGGTAGGAACAAATCTATCCTTTTATCTGATGATGTATGACTTAATAGCAACTATATCTTTGCGCATCAAAAATATGACGCCGCCTGCTTATGCGCCGTAAGCATCCATTACACAGGGGATTGGCTACTATGTCACCTTGACAGTCTTGTAGCCAATGAGATACACTTTCCAGGGATATGCAGTTGACCTGGGTGGGACAAAGCAAGGCCTAGAAACTTTTATGCGTAATGCGAAGTATTGCTACTTGGCTCAGAGACGAGATGAACCGAGCACGCTACATTACATTGTAAAGGTAATCATCGCTGTAATTTCATCGCTTTAGCATAAAAGATGGCTACTCAAGGGGGGGGGGAAAGGTCAAAACGAAGAATATCGAACAGGAAGCTAAAAAGAAGGCAGCTATGAATAAGTACACCGAATAAAATACTGGTCGGATCAGGGGAGTGATTTGGACAATGAGGATTTCGACTCGGCCGACAAAGATTGCTTTCTAGAAGGATTGGATCCACTTTTAGATCTGTAATTAAATTATTTTCAGGACTTTATGCAGCTCATTTACTAGATGTATTTCGTTTTTTATAAGTTGCCTGCTTTTTGTGCTTTGGATTTAGTTTACATAGGACTATTTAACAAGTCATTTCAATGTTATATCATTCCAAAGTAGTTATTGTCTATGTTTCATATTAGTTCACTGTTTGCTGTTCTACGTTTCATCATTGGAGAGGCCACTAAACTTTCATGGCCATTGTTTATTTGTGGTTGTCACCTCTGCCTTTTCTCTCCAAAGTGTTACTGTTTGCATCGTGTGTGTGCTTCACACCTACGTGAGTCACTGTACAGATAAAGTTCAGGCTTGGTGTTTTTACTTTACAACATGTTTAGTATTTTCCAATAAAAATAAAATAAAAAAGACAGCAATACAAACAATGACATTCATTGTACAGTTGGATGGGATGGCCAGTTTAGAGGACAAAACAAAAGTTAACTCACACATACACAAAATAAAACAAAATCCTATTAGGTGGTACCTGTATAAGAAGACAGCATATAGTCATTACAAGCAGTGTAGTTCAGCCAAAAATAAATATTGAGTGGAGTACAGCACAGAGTAGCAGCAGATCGTCAGCCCAGTTATGAAGCGGGACTAGACCATTTATCCAGTATCGGCTGCCATATTTTGTACAACACTGGACTTCTATTGGAGGTGTTGTATCGAATCTTTTCCATATGTATTACATTCCCTAAATCCCGTAACCACATTTCAAAGGTAGATAGTCTCCAATTTCCAAAATTGCAATATGAGCCTTTTGGCTAATAGAGTACAAAGAGAGACAGCTTTCCCTTCCTGGTTATTCCCATCAACTGTACCAAACAGAGCGATCAATGGGTCTGGGGCTAGAACTCTATCAAAGGCTTTAGATAAGTCATCAAAAATGAGAGCCCAGTAAGCATGTAACTTAGGGCATCTCCAGAATAAGTGGGTCAATGTCCCCTCATCCTGCTTGCACCTCTCATACAGTGGTGAGGTGTCCGGGATTATTTTATGCAGTTTTACTTTTGAGTAATGTAACCTGTGAATCACCTTAAAGTGGACAAGGTTGTGTCTGGCATTCACTGAACTGTGGTTTATATTCCTGAGAGCTTCTACTCAGTCCTCATCTGAGATTTCTGAACCAAGTTCTTGTTCCCAAGCCCTTTTAATGGTGTCTGTGGATACCTCTATGTGGGCCTGTAGCACATCATACAGTCTAGAGACCGACCCTTTTGGATGGGGTTTGACAAGGATCAGGCTATCTAATGTAGGACTATTTGGCTTCATGCCATACTGTGGGATATGTGTCCTTAAGAAATTCCTGATTTGGAGGGATCTGAAAAAATGTGTTGTTGGCATGTTGAACTTTCCCTGTAATTGTTGAAATGAAGCTAACTGACCATCTATGTATAAATTACCAATTGTTGTGAGCCCCTTCTCCCTCCACTGTGAAAACACCACATCATCCAATGCAGGGTGGAAAGCATGATTCAGGCTAATCGGGCTGTCTATGTAAACAGTGGGTATGTTAAGAAAATACCTAATCTGTTTCCAGATCCTAAGCGTATGACAAATGACTGGATTAGAGTCATAAGTGTATTTTTTCACATATGATGGGCTATTAACAAGTGCAGGGAGTGAGGAACGTTGACAGGAGGCCTGCTCGATCAAAAGCCATGAAGGCATATCCTTCTGTCTCATCGCAGGTAAACTTTCCCTCCAGAAAGACACAATGTTCAGATTAGCAGCCCAATACTACAGTTTGAAGTGAGGAAGGCCAAAGCCCCCCTCTATCTTGTACTTGCATAAATGCTTCTTTGAAATTCTGGCTGCCTTGTTATCCCATAAAAATGGAATTACTGTTGAATCCAGTTTCTTAAAATAACTTTGTGGTATGAAGTTGGGTAGACATTGGAAGAGGTAAAGAAACCTGGGTAGGACAAACATTTTAATAGCGTTTATTCGACCAACCAATGAAATATGCAGAGTTTTCCAAAAATCTATATTTTGTTTAAGCTGATATATTTTCATGTCCCAATTCGCTTTCAATAGCTGATCAAGGTCTCTTGTCACTACAATGCCAAGGCTTGTGAACTTGTCCCTCACTGTTCTAAACGGGGTAGATTGCAGAAATTGCATATCCACAGGCCGTGATATTGGCATCAACTCACTTTTTTGCCAGTTTATCTTGTAGCCAGATTAGGAGCCAAATGTATTTATCAAGTTAAGTAAGGGTGGAATAGAAGTTTTAGGCTTGGACAAAAACAAAAGAATATCGTCTGCATATAGGGAAATCTTGTGCTACGTGTCTTTTATTTTAACAGAAGCTATATCGGCACATGCCCGAATGCGAGTAGCAAAGGGTTCCATGGCTATAGCGAAGAGAGCAGGCGAAATAGGGCACCCCTGTCGGCAGCCCTTGAACAGGCGGAATGACTGCGACATTTCCTGATTGGTTACCACGGACGCCATTGGGTGTGCATAAATAATTCTTATCCAATTAATAAATTCCTTTCCAAACCCGAAATGCTCCAGAACCGACATCATATACTTCCACTCAATCTGATCAAACGCCTTCTCTGCATCAAGAGCTATTACCACTGCCTCAACTTTATGATCATGATACATTACGTTGAAAAGGCGTCTCAAATTGTAGTATATATGTCGGCCCGGGATAAAACCTGTCTGTTCAGGGTGTATGATGTCGGAAATATATTTTTTCAATCGGTTTGCCAATAACTTTGTCAACACCTTGTTCTCTATGCGGAGTAACGACACGGGGCGATACGATGACATCTCCATGGAATCTCTATCTTTTTTCAAGATCGGTGCTATTGTAGCCTCATACAGTGTTTGCGGGAGTTTGGCATTTTCTTTGGAGTGTTTAAACATTCGCAACATAAGTGGATAGACTAGCGCAGTACTTCTTATAGAATTCTATTACATATCCATCGGGCCCAGGGGCCTTGCTGTTTGGAAATTGTGCTATCGCTGTGTTAATTTCCTCTAAGGTTATCCCTGCATCGAGTGCAGCAGCTTCCCCCCTGTCTAGTTTAGGAAGTTCACATTCAGCGAGAAAGCGTTCCATAGTTTGTGGATCAGTAGCATCGCATTTTGATTGGTATAGCTCTGAGTAAAACTGTGCAAAGCATTTATTAATATCCTGCGGATCTGCTACTATTTTTTCTTTTTTATTTTTTTTCTTTGTTTTTTTAGAATTTAAATTTTTATCCCATTTTCTCCCCAATTTTCGTGGTATCCAATCGCTAGTAATTACTACCTTGTCTCATCGCTACAACTCCCGTACGGGCTCGGGAGAGACGAAGGTCGAAAGCCATGCGTCCTCCGAAGCACAACCCAACCAGCCGTACTGCTTCTTAACACAGCGCGCCTCCAACCCGGAAGCCAGCCGCACCAATGTGTCGGAGGAAACACCGTGTACCTGGCCCCCTTGGTTGGCGCGCACTGCGCCCGGCCCGCCACAGGAGTCGCTGGAGCGCGATGAGACAAGGATATCCCTACCGGCCAAACCCTCCCTACCCCGGACGACGCTATGCCAATTGTGCGTCGCCCCACGGACCTCCCGGTCGCGGCCGGCTGCGACAGAGCCTGGGCGCGAACCCAGAGACTCTGGTGGCGCAGTTAGCACTGCGATGCAGTGCCCTAGACCACTGCGCCACCCGGGAGGCCGGATCTGCTACTATTGAAGAGCTCTAGATGCTTGTACATGCCTTAGCTGTCTTGCTAATAATTTATGTGGTTTGTCCCCCAGTTCAAAATAACTTTGTTGCTTTCTAGCAAGTAAAGAGCCCACCCGTTTCGAAAGGATGGTATTGTATTCATATTTTAACTTTGTGATCTTCTCAAGGACTGTATACGAGGAATTTGTCCTAAAAACGTTCTCCTGTTCGCCTAACTCTCTTTCAATTTCTCTCAGCCCAGTATTGGCACGTTTCTTCCTCTCTGATGTATAAGAAATAATGTAACCTCTAATCCCAGCCTTTAGAGATTTCCAAAGGGTGGAGTCGTCAACATCCCCCGTGTTGTTAGTTCCGAGGAAAAAGACAATCTGCTCCTTCAAGTACTGACAAAAAGCCTCATCTTTCAACAGGTATGCGTCTAAGCGCCACGGTCGCCGACCTGTAGACATATTGTCGAGTTTCAGCACCATGGACAGAGGAGAGTGGTCCGTAATTAGAATGGGGTGATAGGTAACCGACTCAGCTGCTGAAATTAGTTTGGAGTCCAACAAAAAATAGTAAATTCTGGAATATGATTTATGAACTGATGAAAAGAAAGAATAATCCCTGTCTGTTGGGTGCGTCAGTCTCCAAATATCGACAATGTTAAGGTTTGTCATCAATGTATTTAGACAGACACTGGCATTTGATTGTTGAAGTGACCTTGATAGCTGTTTATCTAAAAGAGGATCTAACGTACAGTTAAAGTCACCTCCAACAATAACACTTGTATCCAAGATATTTGGTATGGCCTTAATCTAATGAATTCTAAATAATAACGGAGAGATAATTACGATAGAGTTGTGCCCATCAAAATGTGTTTTTATTCTTATGGATTGACAGATGTAGGTTATAAATTTTGGCAATTTACATGTTACTTTTAAGGCTGGAACAATTCATAAAGGTGAAGCCGAAAGAAGGGTCAGTTGTAAAGTTTGGTTTTAATCGTACGATAGCGGTAAGGCAGGAAGTTAATGAGGAAAGGTTATATTCTTGTCCACTGGTAAGAAGAGGACAGTTAGTCGCGCTCACTGTGCTATATTTGGCTGTAAGAGATTCGGGTCTGAATAGTTGAATCGTAGAAGTTTTGTGATCGTGATTTTTGGTTTGATTGTTTAGGTAACACTAAATGGGGTTTAAAAATAAAAAAATCACGTCCAGGTTAGATTTCCTCAGGTTTTCGCCTGCAGAATCAGTTTTGTTATACTCACAGACAATATTTTGACAGTTTTGGAAACTTTGGAGTGTTTTCTATCCTAATATGTACATTATATGCATATTCTACGATCTGGACCTGAGAAATAGTCCATTTACCTTGGGAACGTTACTTAAAAAAATTACAAAATCTGACCAAAAAATAATGGATCATCGAAGTTGGGTCCATATAAATTGACCAAGGTTATTGGTTTCGAATTCAGTGTACCAGCCACAATAATATACCGACCATTAGGATCTGAAATCGAGGATGAGTAAACAAAATGAATGTTTTTCCTTGTCAGGATTGCTACCCCTCTCGCTTTTGCATCAAAGTTAGACTGGTATATCTGACCGATCCAGCCGACTCGTAGCTTGGCCTGAGCGGAGCGTTTTATATGAGTTTCTTGAAGAAGCAATATGTCAGCACCCAGTGATTGAAGATGAGAAAAAACCTTAGCTCGTTTCACGACATGCCCTAAGCCATTACAGTTCCAGCTGACTATCTTTATTCCACCTGGTCTACTCTGTGCTCTGTCACTATGTGGCATTTCTTATTTTGGAGCATATTGCTGCTGTCAAACAAAACCTAGAAGAAAAACGTCCCGCCGTGCGGGAGCTTGTCATGCCACCTGTATTAATAAACGTGAACATAAAACACAGACCCCATCCCCCATCCCGTCCCTTTACTGAGTGACTTCCCCAAACGAAGCACTCCTTGGCTAACACACAAACCTTAGGGTGTCTAGACATACAGCTTGAACTAACTCGTCGTCTATAGATGCTCCGCATATAAACTAATATTAAATAACACTTAACTTAACTCTCACGTTAGGGGGTGAGTGGCGCTAAAACATGATATGCTAAACAATGCTATATTAGCCACAACATCTCACCTATCATATAAGTCCCAATTTCTGATCTTCTGATCGAAAAGACATAGGCCGGAAATTCAAACACATTCCTGGCCTGTATTTGGCCATTTAGCCGGCTGACACAGCCGTTCTGTATCCTCAGCCGGGGAGCTTGCTTGTCAAGAACAGATCGGCCTTATTTGACCATGCTTGTCACTTATGAACATTTTTGAACATCTTGGCATAGTTCTGTTATAATCTCCACCCGGCACAGCCAGAAGAGGACTGGCCACCCCTCATAGCCTGGTTCCTCTCTAGGTTTCTTCATAGGTTTTGGCCTTTCTAGGGAGTTTTTCCTAGCCACCGTGCTTCTACACCTGCATTCTAGCTGTTTGGGGTTTTAGGCTGGGTTCCTGTACAGCACTTCGAGATATTATCTGATGTACGAAGGGCTATATAAAATAAAATTGATTGATTGATTGATTGATCGGCCTCTTTTGGGTTGTCAAACGTACGTGTTGATCCCTCAACTGTCACCTTAAACCGGGCTGGGAAGAGGAATCCATATGGATGATGGCAGCCCTGCATTTGTTGCGTACCTCATCATACTCTTTCCGTTGGTTCCTCACCTCCAAGGTAAGATCTGGGTAGAAAGACACCCTGGCTCCGTTGTAGTTAAGGGGGAACTTTTGACTAGCCAGCTTGAGAATGAGATCCCTGGTCTGGGGATAGTGCAGCCGTACAATGAATGGCCTTGGTGGCCCGCCCTTGGCTGGCCTCGTTGCCTGAGATCTGTGTGCGCGGTGGATCAGGATGGCCATTTTGAAGTGTTCACTCCCCAGCAATGCCAGTATCAGCTCCGAGACAAATTCAGTGGGTTTCCCTTTCTCAGTGTCCTCCTGGATCCCACATATTCGGATGTTCTGGCGTCTTGAATGCGACTCGAGCATTTCCAGTCGGGCCTTCAGGGTTTTGTTGTCATTTTTTAACGTTGCGCACTGTTTCTCTATGTCCTGTAGTCTGGCCTCGTGATCGACTGTCGTCTGCTCAACCTCATGCACCCTTCCCTTAGTTGCCTTCACAGTTTCGGCCAAAGTCCCAATACTCTTTGAGATATCAGCCAACCTTGTGTCCACCTTCTTGCTTAGTGAGTTTATGGCAGCCAGTATGTTACTTTGAGTAGGATCGGTGGGGAACTCTTGGAAGCTAGCCTCTTCAGCTAGCTCCTCGTGGGTCGGCGACGTTGAAATTGGTTCGTTGTCTATCTCATTCAAATTATCTTGTTTAGCGCCCCCTTTTTTGGTGCCTTTTCCCTTTGTCATATTTGTTTTAAGTTATAGGTTGTGAGAGGTTAAGATAAATACTAATTTGTTTCAAAATAGAGCGGAGCTCTAGCAAAGCACGTCTACTCCATAGCACGCTCTCTAGCGCCCCAGGCTTGGTGTTTTTACTTTACAGTTATGTCGTTTAGTAAATTTAGTCAATTGTAATTCTGGGTGTCTTACAACAATATATCCCTTTATTTTAGTCACCATAGAGTGGAGGATGCAGAGGATTTGGATGATGACGTTTGGTAGCCACCCCTTCCCAGCAAGCGCCCCCACCGGTCAAGGTCTTCACCCCCCACTGCTATGTCAATCACCCTGTCTGATAATTCTACATCCACTTTTCATAGACCTCTTGAAAAATAAAATTGGGGCTTGTGGCACCATTCGTCCTAACAGAACCGGTTTCCCCAAGACCAAGGTAAACAACATGACACAGACAGCGGAGAGGTGGACCATGTGTTGGATCAGGACTAACAAGCTGCTTTTTTTTTGCTCACCTCACAGCATAAGGCATTCAATAACAACCATGTCTCAAGGAGGGTGAAAAAGGAAGAATGTCTCCATTCCTGTTAATATGAAGGACTACAATGCCAGCATGGAGGGTGTCGCCCCTATCTGTTGGTCCTTCACAAGACCAGGAAGTGGTATAACACTTTTTTTTTTACCACTTTGTGGATATAACAACCATGTTAGATAATTCCAGTGCTATTACATATTTGTAATCCCTAAATGCTATTTGTTCAGCATAGAAACAAAAGTTCTACAACACCAACCTCTCTCAA
Organism: Salvelinus fontinalis; assembly: GCF_029448725.1. Classification (NCBI taxonomy): domain Eukaryota; kingdom Metazoa; phylum Chordata; class Actinopteri; order Salmoniformes; family Salmonidae; genus Salvelinus; species Salvelinus fontinalis. Next base: position 24,846,396 of record NC_074693.1, on the reverse strand, counting down.
GCATTGTGGTTGTGTCAGGGACATACAGGGGATATCCAAGTGTTTTTACAACATCTCCAAAGTGCCTGAACATTTAGCTTAGGCATATCCAATGTATTAGTCCCACATACAAATTAACTGTTTACAAAAAACGATATAAAAGCAACAGATATAAATAAAAAAAATGTAAAATGTCTTATCAAACACAAACTTGGTTAAACACGTGTCCTTCACTATAAAAATAAGCAGAACTATTTACAACTATTTAACTACACCTGGGATGTAAATGCTTTCATTCTCCACAAGCAGATGGTCAAACCCCTCTCTCCCAGTTGGCCTTCCGAGAGCAGCTGGTGTTGGAAATGGCTGAATTGGGGGCCCAAAGCAATCCACAACCATCACAAGACCCCCACTCAAGGTGAGCGCCACTATCCAACACACATGCCAAAAGACAAAAGGAAAAACTGCAAGCATTGCATAAAACACAGGGTGGGGGGGGGGGGGGGGGGGGGCGGAGGAGAAATTCCAGATCTTCTGTCTGAAATGCCAGATCGCTTTTTGGTTCCTGGCAGAGAGGGACAGCTTCAAAGACTATCACGACATGCACAAGCTATGGTGAACGTGAAATCTAATCATCTACACCTGGGATGTAAAACCAACACGAATGCCATTTGTAAAGGACACGTGTTTAACCAAGTCAGTTAAGAACAAATTCTTATTTACAATGACGGCCTACCGGGGAACAGCAGGTTAACTGCCTTGTTCAGGGGCAGAACGACCGATTTTGACCTTGTCAGCTCAGGGATTCGATCCAGCAACCTATCAGTTACTGCTCTAACCACTAGGCTACCTGCCGCCCCAAATGATAAAACATCATCATGGCTGCATGTGAAAAGATGGTGAAAAACAACTTTAACCACAAAGTGTGCATTTCCTGATATTTTTTTGTTTCACTTCAGACATTACTCTCCATTGCTATCCCCATTATTTGGTGTCAAATAGATATTGCAACTGTTTGCAAATTTTTTTTTTCATATTTCCATCGCTAAATATGTCCCACAGTTGTTATGTAAAAGATCACACGCGAGAACAACGTTGAACATTTTTTTCTTTCGACGTTAAAATACATTGTATCGACAACCTGTACTCACCACTTTGAATTGTTTGAGGACTGATTAGGAGAGTGCACACCGATCTTGTCCACATTAGTGATGGGTCGTTCGCGAAGGAGTCAGCTCTAAGAGCCGGCTCTTGTAGGTGAACGTTGGGAGCCGGCTCGCATATCAGAAGAACCGAATCTATTTATAAAAATATTTAAAAATTAAGATATGAATAATCAAAAGATTTAAATGAACAGAATTAACTAATTCAAAGAACGAAAAAATAAATAAAATAATATAGGCATAAATGGTCAAGCGCACACATTCGTTCTGACTGTCTGCTCAGACTAACAGCCTCACCTGTTGTTCCTGTCAATCAGACACGCAGTGTCAATCAATGAACCAAAGATGCGTGAGGGAGGGCCGAGCCAACTCACTCACAGTCACACACTGAGCAGCCGAGAACAGAGAGGAAGGACAGCTGTGAAACAACAGCTGGAAAATCAGTTGGAAGCACAGTAGCATTTGGATGCATTTTAATAATGTAGACAATGTTAGAGCACAGTGTAGAATTTGCCAAAACAAAATCTCATATCAAGCCGGTTCTACGCACAACCTACAGCGGCATATGCGAACTGTGCACCCAACTGTAAAGCTAGATGTAGCAGAGCTTCGAGAAACTAGCGGGCCTGCTAGTGATAGTGGTGGAGCCAGCACCTCCACACGTGGAGATGTATCCACTCAGTCAAGTAGGCCTACTCCACGACCCACAGCAACGCAGTCTTCTATGGACCAGTTTATGCAAAAGTCTATGTCTGTAGCAAAATAAGGCCAAATTTATATTGCATTGGCTAAAATGATTGCCACCGATTTCCAGACATTTTTGATCGTGGAGGACAGAGGTTTTAGAAATTATAGCAATAGTCAAAATCCAATGTACACAATTCCAAGCAGGAAAACCCTTTTAAAATCACTTATTCCACAACTTTATGAGAGCACACAGGCTTCAGTGTGGGAAAGAGTCCAAAAAGCTACTGCAGTTTGCCTTACCACTGACTGCTGGACATCAAGGGTAACCACTTCTTACATGTCAGTTACATGTCACTTCATTGAAGATTTTTCGATGTCTAGCTCTCTTCTGGACTGCTTTGAGTTCAGCGACAGACACACCTCAGAGAACTTGGCAGAGGAACTGTTGAGAGTGGCCAGAGAATGGCAAGTAGATGGAAAAGTGGTCTGTTGTGTTAGCGACAATGCAGCTAACATAACCAAAGCCATGAAAATGTTTAAATGGACACATCATCCATGTCTTGCCCACACAATCAACCTGATTGTAAGAGATGCTCTGAAGGTGATGAAGCCCACTGTGGACAAAGTGAAAGCAGCAGTGGAATACTTCCACAGGAGCACAGTAGGTGCTGAAAAACTAAAGTCTACACAACACCAGATGGGGATGCCTGAGCTGAGGCCTAAACAAGACTGCACTACAAGGTGGAATTCAACATTTTATATGTTGAGCGGTTTCTTGAGTCAAAGGATGCCATCATCTCTACCCTGGCCATTGTCAATGCACCTGTTGATGCTCTGACCCAAGAGGAATGGGAGGTGGTGGAGGAGGTGTGCAGAGTCCTGGAACCCTTTGAGAAGGTCACTGTGGAGGTCAGTGGAGAGAGGTACAGTAAGCAGTTATTACTACATCATTATTTAATCCAGTATTATATATGTATATGAGCAGTAGATGAGAATGTAGTGTCAGTAGACAAAACATGAACCTGAACAGTTCTCTCTTTTCAGCTATGAGTCAGCCTCAATAATGATACTCCTGTGTAAGAGTCTGCAGCGAATCACAGCCAGCTGCCAGAGAGAAGCAAATGTAACCACAGAACATGTGACAGAGTTCATGGACACCCTATGTTCATCAATGGACAGAAAGTTCCACAGAATGGAATATAATCACGTGCTATCAGAAACCGCTGCACTTGACCCCAGGTTTAAGAAGTTAGCCTTCAGTGATGCCAGAGCGATTGATGAGGCTCTTCAAAGAATAACCTCAGCAGCAGGGAGGGACAGCCTGAGCAGTCAGCTGGCTCAGGCACCAGGACAACAGGAAGAAGAGGGATCAGATGGAGCAGAAGCACCAGCAGTAGTGCCACAAACATCTGCTGTTTGGATGCTGTTTGACAAGAGAGCAACTGGGGATGCAGCACGAAGGAATCTCTCAGCAGATGCCATAATGGAGGTCCGGTCCTATATGGAGGATCCTATTTATCTGCAGATCCTCTGAGCTGGTGGAAGAACAAGGCCTCTTGTCATGACTTACTAAAGTCATGACAGGGAGACTCTGCATAGTGACCACACCAGTTCCCTCTGAGAGGGTCTTCTCGAAAACGGGACAAATAATTACTGAGAGAAGAAACCACATCAGCCCCTCGATAGTGAGGCAGCTTGCATTTCTGAATGCAAATCTCTCATAAAAGATACATATGGTCAGCCTTGCTGTTTGCTTCTGGTTATAGCATGGCAATAAAGAAGAGAGAGAAAAGAGGGACCAGTTGAATGTTTTAAGTGGGATGCTGGTTATAGCATGGCAATAAAGAAGAGAGAGAAAATAGGGACCAGTTTAATGTTTTAAGTGGGATGCTGGTTATAGCATGGCAATAAAGAAGAGAGAGAAAAGAGGGACCAGTTTAATGTTTTAAGTGGGATGCTGGTTATAGCATGGCAATAAAGAAGAGAGAGAAAAGAGGGACCAGTTTAATGTTTTAAGTGGGATGCTGGTTATAGCATGGCAATAAAGAAGAGAGAGAAAAGAGGGACCAGTTTAATGTTTTAAGTGGGATGCTGGTTATAGCATGGCAATAAAGAAGAGAGAGAAAAGAGGGACCAGTTTAATGTTTTAAGTGGGATGCTGGTTATAGCATGGCAATAAAGAAGAGAGAGAAAAGAGGGACCAGTTTAATGTTTTGAGTGGGATGCTGGTTATAGCATGGCAATAAAGAAGAGAGAGAAAAGAGGGACCAGTTTAATGTTTTAAGTGGGATGCTGGTTATAGCATGGCAATAAAGAAGAGAGAGAAAAGAGGGACCAGTTTAATGTTTTAAGTGGGATGCTGGTTATAGCATGGCAATAAAGAAGAGAGAGAAAAGAGGGACCAGTTTAATGTTTTAAGTGGGATGCTGGTTATAGCAGGGCAATAAAGAAGAGATAGAAAAGAGGGACCAGTTTAACGTTTTAAGTGGGATGCTGCAGTTTTGCACATTGTTATATATCTTTCTTTGATAAGGTGCAAAATATTCTATTATGCTGTTCAGATTGTATTCGTTTTGAATGGTTCGTTTTATATGCACTTTGTTTATATACATTAAAAAGTTACACTTTAAATGCACATGTTTAATAGCATTCTTTTTCATAACAAACCAAAGCATTTTTAAATACATTGTGGTTAAGGTAGAGTATGATTTCAGTTAATAATTTAATTCAAATTGTTTTAACACCAATCATAGTCAAACTATCGCAAACTGTTTGACTTTAAGAAATACAAAACGTATCTTTTTTTTAAAGAACCGTTTGGGAGACTAAAAAAGAGACGTCTCTTTTTGGTGAGCTGAGCCGAACGAGACGGAATGCCAATCACTAGTCCACAGCTACGCGCCCAGTACAATGTTCTATGGTGAGGATGGGGTGTTTTCCTAGTATCTTTCTTAGTTTAATCTTTATGTGATATTATTGGCCACATTGATATGAAAACTATTCAGAATAATTTTTTATAGAAAGACATTTTGATTGATGAAGTACCTGTTTATTTGCACTCTGGATTCCAGGGTTCCAGAGGTTGAGATTTTAGTGCACTGAGTATGTAAAGAACCTGTTCAACGTGCTTTTGAACAAATGAGTGGTAAATAACAGTGTAGTAATAGGTTTTGAATTGTCTAAGTCTGGTCTCTAAACCACCACTCCATTCTTTCAATTCAGACTGAGGCTTTACAATATGGGGATGCTGGTTTTTTAGAACCTGAAATACGTATTGATTTCTGTCAAAGCGAAAGGGGCTTACTTTTTTTCACACTCCAACCCTCATTTGTGTTTTTTTTTGTTGCCGGAGTACTCCCTTTCTTCATCTTTATTGTGGTCATACAATGAGAAATAACTGGTTTTCACTGGTTTAGTGGATATACTAAAACACTCAAACAACTCTCTTACTAAGGCTGAGTGTGTTGCTCTGTGTTTAAAGGCAGCCTAGTTATTTGTCCAAATGGGTTAAAGGCATAATGGTGTTTAATCCCCATGGGTCTCCCCCACCCCACCCCACCCCAGCACACACACACACACACCAGCTCTCACAACGACCTCCCCCCTCAGCAATCAGCTGTCAAAGTCCCCTGGCTTTCCAATCCTGATTGCCAGCCCATTGTCATACTGCCTATCGACTTGTTAGATTAAACAACATTTCACATGTCAATTAAATGTGTTTTGCCCTGGTGATTAGCGGATCCCACTAATTGTCTCCTCCCTCCTCCTTCTCTCCCAGATATTTTCCACATGGAAGAGCAGGAAATGGGCCTTTGTCCTGACGGGCACCAGTAGACATGTCAAAGATGGCTTTTCTCCTCTTCAGATACCCTCTCTCTCCCTGCTCAGGGTATGAAGGAGAGGGCAGTATTGGGAGGGGGTAAGTTCATACAAAGCGGGATATAGGTTTGAGTTTATAGGAGAGCCCTCCCCACTTCACTTTGGGCCGTCGATTCATCCATTTGCATGATGCAGTGAGAATGAAAACAGACAGACCGACAGCCAGTCGGCACTAGCTAGCCAGACAGAGAGCACTAGCCACTCAGACAGCCAGCCAGCCAGCACTAGCCAGCCAGACAGCCTGCCAGCACTAGCCAGCCAGCCAGCACTAGCCAGATAGATAGACATACAGACAGCCAGCAAGCCAGCACTAGCCACTCAGATAGCCAGCCAGCCAGCACTAGCCAGCCAGACAGCCAGTCAGCACTAGCCAGCCAGCCAGCCAGCACTAGCCAGATAGATAGACATACAGACAGCCAGCAAGCCAGTACTAGCCAGCCAGTCAGCACTAGCCAGCCAGCCATCCAGCACTAGCCAGCCAGCCATTCAGCACTAGCCAGACAGCTAGCCAGCCAGCACTAGCCAGACAGCCATCCTGCCAGCCAGCACTAGCCAGCCAGCACTAGCCAGACAGACAGACAGCCAGCCAGCACTAGCCAGACAGACAGCCAGCACTAGCCAGACAGAGAGCTGGCACTGGCCAGCCAGCACTAGCCAGACAGCACTAGGCAGACAGCCAGCCAGCACTAGCCAGTCAGACAGCACTAGCCAGACAGACATCCCAGCTAGCACTAGCCTGACAGCCAGCCAGCACTAGCCAGCCAGCACTAGCCAGCCAGCACTAGCCAGACAGACAGACAGACAGCCAGCACTAGCCAGACAGACAGACAGCCAGCCAGACAGACAGACTTCTACACACACTCTCCTTCACACTCACACACACTGGGCTAATAATTGCCCAAGCAGACTCTGGAGACCCAGACACCCACACGGGGCCCCTAACGGCTTTAGACAAGGGCCACGGCACTCACAAGACCCTCCCTCTTTGTCTCTTTCTCACTGCCCATGTGTTTGTTTTGCTTAGCTTAATGAACTTGATCTCTGGATCATCCTCCCATTTGTTCCGTCTCATCCCAAGAGGTGTCGGGGAAATGCTAAGATGGGCCAGGGAGCATCTTTTGAAGTGTCACTTGAAAGGCGTGAAAAACAAGGCGTGACTGGTAACAAATGTGTTATTCCTTTTTTTCTTCCCTCAATGTTAGGGAAAATTCGGATGCAAAGTTATGCATTCTTAATACTGCTAAATTATGCACGTGGAAGTAATTCAAAAGAAGAGGACAGTCGCTGGGAGAGTCTACACACACCCTAACCACTCTGATCATCTTGACATCCCTCTTCTCTTGACACCATCTGAAAGAAATGTCCACACACAAAAGATACCAATCCGGTCGCTCAACAAGCTCCAGAAAAAAAAACGTCCCTCTGCTCTCCTCCTCCAGTCATAAGGAGCCGCCCAATCATCCCTTTTCACAATTAACGGCAGTGGACAGCAGCTCCAAACACTGGGGTGACATCTTTAACCAGTCCTCAATGGTCCCGACGCCCAGGCCCTCCCTAGTCCCACCCCAGTGTTCAGCACTAACCAAGCATTACACAGACCTACATTCACAACACACACGACTGCTTCCTTCATAATGGAGAACACAACCCCGGGGCGGACCAGCCCAGATCCCAGACGGTTTAGTCCGCACTTTATCAGACCTTACAAAACACCAATGCCCTATTGAGCCTACAGTACATTGGCTGGTGGTTTCCTTTAAGAGCAGCACAATGAATGTGCCAGGCCTGGTCTTCCCTTTGTGCCTGGGCAGCGGACCAGAGACGACACACCACACGGGCCTGGTGGATGAGGGATGGATGGAGAGGTGAAGGAAGGATGACAGGGACCCTTCCTCCTAACAGGAAAACACTCTATACAGTTTTAATATATAGCTTATGTAGTAACATCAATTAATACAGCACACCAATGCAACTCTCCTTAGCATGTGAAACAGTCTATACGCAACTAGGAGCAATGACTTTTCCTTGGGTAAAATGTTGATTAAGTGCAGGCTCTATAATTGGCATTTGGGGATTTCCCTGTTAGTCCTCTTCCATGCAATATCTCTCTGGCTCTCTCATTCTCTCGTTTTTACAATGTCCGTGATACTAGCACACGTGTGTGGGTGTGCGTGTGGTCATCCGTGAGCTCGTGTGCATTAGAGATCGTGCAGCTAGAGTGTGTGGACGGGTGCTCTAGTGTAGTGTGTGTGCAGTGTGCACACGCAGGCAGACAGTAGTATGCGAAGCCCGCCTCTACAGTCAGGCTATCAGACAGACCAGTCGGAGATCAGTATGAGGAGTTCCCTTTACAAGTAGAGCTATTAGGTCAGCTTCTATTCATCTTTAACCACGGCAAAACAACCAGATGACTTTTGCTACTTCTGCTATTCTGAACCACCCCCCAAAACAAAAGATCCTAAGGAAGCGAAATGGAATATACTGTAAACAGATTTAATAATCTATGTTCTGCAATAACATGAACAAATCCACAATCTGACCTGGTTTTAAAGGCAGAAAACACTTACAGAAATCATTCATTATATACAACGTATTTGGTACTAATGTGTTCCTGGTTGTAGAGTCACTACATGACATTACATGCCCCTAAAAAAGCCCCTCAGCCCACGGCCATTACTGTGCAGAGAGAAACACAATGGTGGGAGGGGCATTGGGGAGGGGGAAAAGTGTGTTTCCATGACAACGGTGAAGTTCAACTCCTGGCGGGTAGGTGGGGCAGGGGGGGTTTAACTGGTCCCATACTCTACGGTCACTCCTATTGTTATGGGCTGGGGTCCTCATAAGACAGGGTGGATGTTGGCTGCCTGCCTGTAAATAAAGAATGAAAACAGAGGGCCACTGGGGCAGCTCCCACAGATCTAGGATGAGCTTACCATCCAACCCTAACCTTGTCCATAATAGTGAACAAAAAACATAAAATGACCTTAGATCAGTGTCTAGGGTTAACTTCACCCTACTCCACGCAGAGAGGGCAGTGGGCGGAGACCAGGCCTACTACTATGTGGGGCCCCTCTGTGGTCTTAAAGGAGAGGTGATGTTGGACTGGCACTAATTGAAAGTGGCGAGGTCATCCGATGACACTGCGGGGATACTCTGGTTTGTCACAATGTGTTTGGGCTTGGTGTTCAAGGGTGGCTGCTCTCACAGCATAGTTAATGAACGACCCAGCTTAACACAGAGTGCTCAGGACACAGCACAGCGGAGTGCAGCGGCTGGTCTAGAGGGGAACTGAGGTTCACTGGCCTCACAAACTGAGCTACATGCTAAAGTATACCTAGCTATCAGTCAACGCTATCATCATCACTAGATGAAGGACATGCAAAGTGAGGTTTTTCTTGTAATCTTACCTTTAGCAGACCCCTTGATATAGTAGCTGTTGAAGAGAACATAAACATGTATAAGCTTGGCACATTAATCCTGGTCTGAATATTAGGGTAAAGAGCAGGGTCGATTTTCATGGGAGTCATGCATGTCCATCGAGCACATGATATGCTGTGTCAGCCAACCACTCTTGTTTTCTACATTAGACATGGTGGAAAGGAAGGATGAGAAAAAGTGGCATTCTGGACAGGACGGCACCAGAAACACACGCTCAGACTAACACCTTCAGGGACTGCAATACACTGTTAGTGCCACGTTGGAGCCCTCACACACACACACTCGCACACAAACCGAATAACAGCTAGCCTTTACGGTACACTTGTAAAGTTGTGATTTACACTTGTGTACTAAAAACAGCTTGACACAAACAGACATATTAAAAGTGCAGACGGCTCAGGCCTTCACAGTGTGCCAGTGTTTGGGCAAATTTACTGAGGTAGACCTAAACCTAATAGCGAGACAAAATTGACACCATAACATTTTTCCGCGCAAAACAAAGCCAACGCAGCAGTCTGGTGGCTGGCTAACTGAAGCAGCTAAACAAGATGTCTCCTAGCCTCATGTACACTCTAAACTCTGGCCCTGTCTGTCTACACGGTGTGAGGCCTGCCCTGGGATAAGTCTCCAAATCAAATGAAGAGGGAGGGAATCCATTTGCATTGTAAATGCACCATGGATGCAAATCCTGTTTAGCTTGTTGGTTGGAGGGCTGATGTGGAGCTAGAGGATGGAGAGACGCACTGACAGATCTAGGAATCCCCCCTGGACCTGGACCACCCTCCCTACTCCTCCTCTCCCTCTCTCCCTGCACCCGGCCACCCCAATCCCCCGACACGCTGCCCCCATGGGGGGACATCCTACTCCCTGACCTCCTCCTCCAAGGGGCTTCAGTGGGAATTTAACACGCAGGTCCCACATTCCTCCAAGGTGATAATTGCCCTGGCAGCAGGCAGGGGGTCATCAGGAGCAGGGTAAACAGGCAGAGGGGTGTCTATCTACCCCTCTCCCCTACAAACACTGGCCCCCACTACCTCCTCCTCCCCCTTCCTCAATGTCATGTATGACTGTTGCCCCGTGAATTATGGCATCAAGCACGTCGGCCCCTGACAGCGCATGTCGCCCGTGACGCCCATCGAACCGGTTGCAAGGTTTATTTAGTCGCTAAGAGCCCACAGCTGTTCGCTAGATGAGCCCTACTACAACGTCAGAGCAGGCCAGCCTCTTCACACGTTATACTGTAGATCCTATTCAACCAACCAGGGCCAGTCTAATACCCTTTAAATATACTCTTAAGAATCTAGCTAGCTGGGAGTTATGGAGGAATCACTACGGCTGCCATCGCTCCCACAAACAGCCGCTCAGCTTATTAATCACCCCCCTCAATCATCTGTCCTCCTTTCCCCCTGGTCGGTGGAGAAAGAGCGGTGTAAACAGAGAGTGATGGATGGAGCTGGCCTACCACAAGTATGCCACTGTTACGGTGGAGCTGCTGCTCTCTCCTTTATTCAACTCATCCATCAAACTAGAGTCAGGCCATCATCACTCCTTCCTAGGCTTATATATTACCAGCCAATCAAAGTCTTATATATTACCGGCCAATCAAAGGCTTATATATATAAACGGCCAATCAACGGCTTATATATTAATGGCCAATCAAATGTTAACTGTTTATATGTGATGTGGTCAGGGATGGGCAACAACTACAAAATAGAATTACAAAATACCATAAAGGTCAATGTATCACAAGAAACTACAAAATACTTGTATTTTCAAATGCATTTAATTAAAATACATGTACAGTGGCAAGAACAAGTATGTGAACCTTTTGGAAATACCTGAATTTCTGCATAAATTGGTCATAAAATTTGATCTGATCTTCATCTAGGTCACAACTATAGACAAACAGTCTGCTTAAAACTAATAACACACAAACAATTATACGTTTTCATATCTTTATTGAACACACTGTGTAAACATTCACATTGCAGGGTGGAAAAAGTATGTGAACCCTTGGATTTAATAACTGGTTGATCCTCCTTTGGCAGCAATAATCTCAACCAAACGTTTTCTGTAGTTGCGGACCAGACCTGCAGTCAGTCAGGAGGAATTTTGGATCATTCCTCTCTACAAAACTGTTTCAGTTCAGCAATATTCTTGGGATGTCTCGTATGAACTGCTCTCTTGAGGTCATGCCACAGCATCTCAGTCAGGTTGAGGTCAGGACTCTGACTGGGCCACTCCAGAAGGCATATTTTCTTCTGTTGAAGCCATTCTGTTGTTGATTTACTTCTGTGTTTTGGGTCGTTGTCCTGTTGCATCACCCAACTTCTGTTGAGCTTCAATTGGTGGACAGATAACCTAACATTCTCCTGTATAATGTCTTGATAAACTTGTGAATTCATTTTTCCATCTATGATAGCAAGCTGTCCAGGCCCTGAGGCAGCAAAGCAGCCAGAAACCATGATGCTCCCTCTACCATACTTAAGGTTTTGATGTTGGTGTGCTGTGCCTTTTTTTCTACACACATAGTGTTGTGTGTTCCTTCCAAACAACTCATCTGTAGTTTTATCTGTCCACATAATATTTTGCCAGTATCGCTGTGGAACATCCAGGTGCTCTTTTGCAAACTTCAGACGTGCAGCAATGTTTTTTTGGACAGCAGTGGCTTCGTCTGTGGTGTCCTTCCATGAACACCATTCTTGTTTAGTGTTTTACGTATCGTAGACTTGTCAACAGTGATGTTAGCATGTTCCAGAGATTTCTGTAAGTCTTTAGCTGACACTCTAGGATTCTTCTTAACCTCATTGAGCATTTGGCGCTGTGCTGTTGCAGTCATCTTTGCAGGACGGCCACTCCTAGGGAGAGTAGCAACAGTGCTGAACTTTCTCCATTTATAGACAATTTGTCTTACCGTGGACTGATGGACATCAAGGCTTTTAGAGATACTTTTGTAACCCTTTCCAGCTTTATGCAAGTCAACAATTCTTAGGTCTTCTGAGATCTCTTTTGTTCGAGGCATGGTTCACATCAGGCAATGCTTCTTGTGAATAGCAAAATCACATTTTGTGAGTGTTTTTTATAGGGCAAGTCAGCTCTAACAAACGTCTCCAATCTTGTCTCATTGATTGGACTCCAGGTTAGCTGACTCCTGACTCCAATTAACTTTTGGAGAAGTCATTAGCCTAGGGGTTCACATACTTTTTCCAACCTACGCTGTGAATGTTTAAATGACGTATTCAATATAAACAAGACAAATGCAATAATTTGTGTGTTGTTCGTTAAGCACACTATGTTTGTCTACTGTTGTGACTTAGATGACGATCAGATCAAATTTGAAGACAATTTTTTTTTTTTTTTTTTTTTTTTAATTATCCCCTTTTCTCCCCAATTTTTGTGGTATCCAATCGCTAGTAATTACTATCTTGTCTCATCGCTACAACTCCCGTACGGGCTCGGGAGAGACGAAGGTCGAAAGCCATGCGTCCTCCGAAGCACAACCCAACCAAGCCGCACTGCTTCTTTAACACAGCGCGCCTCCAACCCGGAAGCCAGCCGCACCAATGTGTCGGAGGAAACACCGTGCACCTGGCCCCCTTGGTTAGCGCGCACTGCGCCCAGCCCGCCACAGGAGTCGCTGGAGCGCGATGAGACAAGGAAATCCCTACCGGCCAAACCCTCCCTAACCCGGACGACGCTAGCCCAATTGTGCGTCGCCCCACGGACCTCCCGGTCGCGGCCGGCTGCGACAGAGCCTGGGGGCGAACCCAGAGACTCTGGTGGCGCAGTTAGCACTGCGATGCAGTGCCCTAGACCACTGCGCCACCCGGGAGGCCTGAAGACGAATTTATGCAGAAATCCAGGTAATTACAAAGGGTTCACATACTTTTTCTTGCAACTGCATTTTGTATTTTAAAATACAGAAATAAATTTGCAAGGAGCCGGCCCTTACAGCAACAACATCCTCAGTAACTCAATGCCACATTTTACTTGGTATGACTGTGATATGTTGTTGTTATTTACGTTAATTGAATACACTGACTTTAAGTCACTCACTCTGGATAGCAGTCTTCTAAATGACCAACATGTAAATACTAGAACTTCCGGCGCCGACAGAGATGACCGCCTCGCTTCGCGTTCCTAGGAAACTATGCAGTATTTTGTCTTTTTATGTGCTATTTCTTACATTGTTGCCCCAGGTAATCTTAGTTTTTATTCACCATTGTTCCTGTTCCCAAGAAAGCTAAGGTAACTGAGCTAAATGACTACCGCCCCGTAGCACTCACTTCCGTCATCATGAAGTGCTTTGAGAGACTAGTCAAGGACCCTATCACCTCCACCCTACCTGACACCCTAGACCCACTCCAATTTGCTTACCACCCCAATAGGTCCACAGATGACGCAATCGCAATCACTCTGCACACTGCTCTAACCCATCTGGACAAGAGGAATACCTATGTGAGAATACTGTTCATCGACTACAGCTCAGCATTTAACACCATAGTACCTTCCAAACTCGTCATCAAGCTCGAGACCCTAGGTCTTGACCCCGCCATGTGCAACTGGATCCTGGACTCTCTGACGGGCCGTCCCCAGGTGGTGAGGGTAGGTAACAACATCTCCACCCCGCTGATCCTCAACACTGGGGCCCCACAAGGGTGCGTTCTCAGTCCTCTCCTGTACTCTCCTGTACTCAGCCCTCTCCTGTTCACCCACGACTGCGTGGCCATACACGCCTCCAACTCAATCATCAAGATTGCAGACGACACTACAGTGGTAGGCTTGATTACCAACAACGACGAGACGGCCTACAGGGAGGAGGTGAGGGCCCTCGGAGTGTAGTGTCAGGAAAATAAACTCACACTCAACGTCAACAAAACAAAGGAGATGATCGTGGACTTCAGGAAACAGCAGAGGGAGCACCCCCCTATCCACATTGATGGGACAGTAGTGGAGAGGGTAGAAAGTTTTAAGTTCCTCGGCGTACACATCACGGACAAACTGAAATGGTCCAACCACACAGACAGCGTGGTGAAGAATGCGCAGCATTGCCTCTTCAACCTCAGGAGGCTGAAGAATTTCGGCTTGTCACCAAAAACACTCACAAACCTTTACAGATGCACAATCGAGAGCATCCTGTCAGGCTGTATCAACGCCTGGTACGGCAACTGCTCCGCCCATAACCGTAACGCTCTCTAACGCATCACCGGAGGCAAACTACCTGTCCTCCAGGACACCTAGACCACCCGATGTCACAGGAAGGCCAAAAAGATCATCAAGGACAACAACCACCCGAGCCACTGCCTGTTCACCCTGCTATCATCCAGAAGGCGAGGTCAGTACAGGTGCATCAAAGCAGGGACCGAGAGACTGAAAAACAGCTTCTATCTCAAGGCCATCAGACTGTTAAACAGCCATTACTAACATTGAGTGGCTGCTGCCAACATACTGACTCAACTCCAGCCACTTTAATAATGGAAAAATTGATGTAATAAATGTATCACTAGCCACTTTAAACAATGCCACTTTTATATGTTTACATACCCTAAATTACTCATCTCATATGTATATACTGTACTCTATACCATCTACTGCATCTTGATGTAATGTATCACTAGCCACTTTAAACAATGCCACTTTTATATGTTTACATATCCTACATTACTCATATCATATGTATATACTGTACTTTATAGCATCCACTGCATCTTGCCTTTGCCGTTCTATACCATCACTCATTCATATATTTTTTTTATGTACAAATTCTTATTCATTCCTTTACACTTGTGTATATAAGGTAATTGTTGTGAAATTGTTAGGTTAGATTACTCGTTGGATATTACTTAATTGTCGGAACTAGAAGCACAAGCATTTCGCTACCCTCGCATGAACATCTGCTAACCATGTGTATGTGACAAATAACATTTGATTTGATACTGTATATACGTGAATATGAATATACCAAAATGAACTGCAAAGCACACTGGGTATTATCATTGGCCTTGTTTCGGGGTTATGTCTAGATGGGACACAGCTTAACCTCATTCTCCTAACCTGCTTCGTTAATTCTCCTAACCTGCTTCGTTAATTCTCCTAACCTGCTGCGTAAATTCCTCTAAACCTGCTATGAAAAGTCAATTTTGACAAAAGTTTAATCATTCCTAGACAAAACCTTGTTTCGTGGCAGAGCTCATTCGAATAATATTCAGGATGCTTTTCAATTGGAAATTTGTACATACACATGAATATGTAGTTAATTTAGCAGACGCTCTTATCACACCATAGTGCTATCAGACTTCTGATACCAATGCAGGGTGAAAGGGGACCACAAAACGGTGAACCACTATCAAAAAAATGGTATGGAAAAGTATTTTGTATTTTGAAAATACAAATTACAGCTCTCGAAAGTATCTTGTTACAAAATACATTGGAGTGTAATTCGGCCCAGTCTAATACATGTTTCAAATACATGTAACCAATATACTGCCCATTAAGTAGTGTATTTTATTACATTTTTACATTTAAGTCATTTAGCAGACACTCTAATCAAGAGCGAATTACAGGAGCAATTAGGGTTAAGTGCCTTGCTCACGGGCACATAGACAGATGTTTCACGTAGTCGGCTCGGGGATTCGAACCAGCGACCTTTCAGTTGCTGGCCCAACTCTCTTGACCGCTTAATTTGAAGATGTAAATAATAGGACCAGGGTAAATGTTCAGTAAGGCGACGTAGGAAGCCTGCAGTAGGAGCTTACCAGCCTATTCCATGGAATTCAGCTCTCTACACATGGTAGTAGAGAAATCCATCTATTAATACTTTCCTAATCTCTCTTGACACTCCCAGCAGGATCATAGAAAAGAATGTACCCAGTTCCCTTCTCATAAGCATCAATCAAATGCAGCAGAACACTTCTCACTGTGCCCTTTGCCTATTGTGTTCAGCCCACTGAGTTTACAGAGCCCAGACTGTAAGTTCTGGGAGGCGGGGAGGGAGGGCCTATTCTTGTAGGCCTGTGTTTCCTGGTCGGTGCCCACATGTGGTTCCCTCCCTGCAGCCACACATTGAAGCTCAGGGAGGTTATAAAAGCCTAGGTGGTGATTAAGAAGCCACATAATGGCCACCACAAAACCAGGAATGCGTTTAACTGCTACAGCGGCTCGGGAATCATTCTAAAGCGGAACGCCACCATTAATATCGAGAATGATGCCACTATTGTATTTACTACAT
Organism: Salvelinus fontinalis; assembly: GCF_029448725.1. Lineage (NCBI taxonomy): Eukaryota > Metazoa > Chordata > Actinopteri > Salmoniformes > Salmonidae > Salvelinus > Salvelinus fontinalis. The sequence continues at coordinate 24,830,022 of NC_074693.1, read as the reverse complement.
TTACTGTATTTACTGTATTGACTATTTACTGTGTTGACTGTATTCACTGTTATTAGTGTATTTACTGTATTTACTGTATTGACTATTTACTGTTATTAGTGTATTTACTGTATTTACTGTATTGACTATTTACTGTATTGACTATTTACTGTTATTAGTGTATTTACTGTATTTACTGTATTGACTATTTACTGTATTGACTATTTACTGTTATTAGTGTATTTACTGTATTTACTGTATTGACTATTTACTGTTATTAGTGTATTTATTGTATTTACTGTATTGACTATTTACTGTATTGACTATTTACTGTTATTAGTGTATTTACTGTATTTACTGTATTGACTATATTTACTGTTAATATGGTATTTACTGTATTTACTGTAATGTGGGTCTTGAAATGAGGGTATAAATGAGTATTAGCATAGTTTAGAAAGGAAAGGGGCATGGAAGTGCATGAAAGGCAGAACCAGTATGTAGTGTAGTATGATTATGTCTCCATGGCTTGGAGGGTGAACCGGGAAGATTTGAGCTCCACCTCCAGTGGCTGTGTTGAACTAACTACCAGATTTACATTGTTGGAAATGTGTGGATCCTTCCAAATCCAGGATTAGAGGAGTCAACCGTGCACAAACTCTGATTTCCACTCTCTCTATCCTCCTCCTCACACAAACACACACATGTACACACACACACACATGGTGTTGGCTTGTAGCGGCCTTGTGCCCCACAGTTAGCGAAGGGGAGTGTAAGTATACACACACATACACACACAGTAAACTTCCACTATCTCTTTCTCTCTACACAGCCAAACACACACACACACACACACACACACACACACACGGTGTGTCCCTGATGCCTGCGTGCTCAACACACCCAAACCCCATCACTTTCCTCATTAACGGAGCTTCATGGCTTTTTAGGGGCTCTGCGCTTTATCAGGGGATTTCACATTTCCCAGCCTGCCACTTGACATGGCTCACCCAGCTGCCAGCAATCAGGCCAGGCTGTAGAGCAGAGGGCTGTAGAGGGGAAGGGGCCGCCCAGCCTCCCTAGACTCCAGGCTGCACCTTGATTTGAACCAAGCACCAAAGAGCCACTGCTCCTGCTAAGCCCCCATAATTACAGGTCCCAGATCCCCTCCTGCCTTCCAGCCACATCACACACTGACCTGGCCTCATGGGAGGACTAGCGAGAGAGAGGAGAGGGACAGCAGTCCAGAGGATTGTATCTATTTTCTTGCTAAGTTGTTGAGAGACAGTAAACAAAAGTGTGTGTGTGTGCCCTCATGCACGTATGTGTGCCCTCATGCACGTATGTGTGCCCTCATGCACGTATGTGTGCGCGAGTTGCATAAGTGTGTGTGTTTATCTAATTGAGAGGTAAGCAAAAAAATGTTCCCTTTAAAGTTCCCAATAAATATCCTTCCTGTAATTTTAAACACCTGCCCGTAAACCCTGAAGGAATGCTAAATGAAACCAAGTTGCAGAGCCAGTCTCCTGTCTGGAGTCTCACATCATGACAGCAGGATGTGTAACGGCTTTAACCAGGATTAGGGAGTTCAAGCAGAACAGCCAGGGAGAAAAAAATAGCACATTAACAATACAGTACTTTTGTTCAATGCCGAATCCAGCAAGACGAGTAGCCTTAATAAGCCTTTTAACTTCACCATCAAACTTCAAGTTACGTACTTAATGGGGATTATAGCAAAGAACAAAATAACCTGATCATGTATGGAACTTTAACAACATGTGTGATCCTCGTATGTATGAAATCACATCAAATGATTGTAATCATTAGGATTGGAGCATTTGTTTTGGTGAGTAATGGAATGGCATGACTTGCTTTCACTTCAGACCCCCAAGGGAGGGAGGGGGGGGTGTTACTAACTGACCCCGGGGGCTGGAGACACTAACCCTCTTCGGCCCATCTCTGGTTTCGATTCCCCCGGCTCCTGTCGCCTTCCTCCCTCTTGCACCTGTCGTCCGCCAATAGACCCCCCGCCCGGGCCCTTTCAGCAACCCTGAATATATGTCCCTGCTCGCTGGCCCTGCCTGGCTAATTGCTGTTGGCCTCAAAGGCCACGCTAGGCCCAGGCGCTTAGCTACTACAGCCATCACTACCCTTAGCTAGGGCTGTGACGGTCAGGGAATTTTGGATGATGCTTATTGGTCAGCCAAATAACCGCAGTCACATTATAACTGTTCAAATTTAAAAAAGAATAATAATAATAAAGCACAGTATGTCCTCTCCTCCGCTCCTGACTGCATGTGCTGCTGCTTCAGGGATGGGGCGTTGCTAGGCAACCAAAGACAAATTTGCTACAACACCTTGTATGTTTCAGCAAGAAGCAAAAAAGTTTCATCACGTTGTAGAGTAGTTTGTTACAGCAGAAATTAGTGATAGCTTTATTATTCATGGTTTGCGTGTTATTTTTTAAATTATTTTTAATTACAGTTATGGCGGTTATTTTATTTTCATGAAGGTCTTCACCCATTACCATCGGCTACATGGTTATACTGTAATTGTACCAGGCCTTAGCCTCCCTTAACCCGGCCAGGCCTGGTGCTCAGTGGGCTGACCTGGGTTGGCCTCCCAGCTACGTAGGCACACTGAGCCACGAGCTGCCACAGTAAACCTGGAGATTAAGCACCCTGTCTACACGCAAGCCATGAATAATAGAGCGATCACTCCAGACGAGCAGGCAACTGCAGTTTGAGTCATACACACTCCTAATCCCATAGGTCGCTGCACGAACGTGTCACACACAAGCTACAATCATATACAGTGGTATGAAGGAGGCGATGCACGTTCTTGTACAGTTATGGGAATGTACATTTTACTTTATTCACACAGCATCAGTAGTCAGGATATTCCATAAAATACACGATATTCAATTAAATAATATATGCCATGCATGCAAATCATGAGGGTATTCCTCCCTATAGTATACATTCATGTGAATTATGTTTCTATTTTCAAAATATTTTGAAATGATTAAAAATGTATGTGGAGAAAATGTATTCCATATGATCTGCGTATCACTTCATTATCCAATCAAATGCTTGCCCTGATAGTAAGAATTATCCATCATGTATCCATAATTTGTGCAGTGGTGCATTCCAATATTTCACTTGAGTGCTATGAAATAAACAGCTCCCCCCATACACTGTAGCCCACCTCACTTAAAAGAGTGCGGACAATAACAAACACCACGTGACTGACTGCAGCACTTTGAGTCTAGACGCACGAAAGAGTCCCAGCTCAGAGCATCCTCGCTGTCCCGCGGAGAGGAGGAGAGATGCATCAACTCATCTCAACACGGGCTGTTTCTTTTCCTAACACTAGTTCATAAATTCACCAGGCAAGCTTAGGGTTTCAAGACGATTTCTAACACAGAAATAATATCGCTCCTACATGTGTAATAACGTTTATAGTAGCCTTATAGTAGAACAGTTTAGTAAACTGTTCAGCTTGTCTGAGTCTCGTCTCCCCACCTCTGTTTTCTGCCGATTGCACCTGCCATTCAAGCCGAGGTCTGAACCTCGACATGTGTACCCTTTCGATGTAATTACAGTACATATATTGTCCCCCTTTACATTACAGCCCAGTCCGTGACTATTGAGTCTGTGCGGAATCCATGGATGTTCTTTGTCTCCACGACCTCTGGTCGTTTACTGCGTCACCTGAGTCAGACAGAGGGGGAACGTGTGGCATCGCATCTGAACTTGTGAAAGTACTACGGTTTTAAAAAGCGCTGTCTGCAAGCGACTCACTTAGCTTCCTGTGCATCTGTCTCACCTGCGTGGATACCTCCTGCATCCTCCAGCGAACATCACATGTCTGGACCCCACTTCGAGGCAGCATCCTCCAGGGTTCTGGACATCCTAGACAGCCTGTCCTGCGACATATTTTTAATTTGGACCCCGGTGATGTCACATCCTGTCTGGGTAATACATAACCAGCCCATGCATATCGAAATAAAATATGAGAATTAGCATTTTTTCGGATCACACGGACGAGTTCACAGGGGCAAGCAGGAAATAAGCGGCAGGCGGCGGGGGAGAAATACGCCGTCCTGAAAGAACATTAAAGTGCTACCCGACATATCATTTCGAGCATCTATCCGGTGGTGACACGGGCGCATTATACTTTTATATAATCATCTGATCCACTCCCAACTTATCCCTTGCAGATCCGCAGTCGACTTTTAATTTCCTGGTACGATGTGCGCATTTTACTTTTAGGCGTAATGACAGGCAGCATCATCACCTATTGTTTTAACCTACATGTCGTTTTATATCCAGAGGCTCTAGTGACCAGCTGGGGGACTTTAAAGGAATAGTTAACTAAGGAATGGTAAACAGCGGTTGACGGGGAGTTCATGGAGAAAAAGAGACACTTGTTACATCACACAGACCAAGTCTTGTCCATAGTCTCAAATTACATTCCAAATTAAATCACTGACCTATTTTCCCCCTTGTAGAGTTGCAAAATGTTACACAATGTGAGAATTGTTAAGAGGCACACTTGAATTACTGTTAGAGGCTGACATGTTGGAGACAGGGCTGACTTGTAGAGGCAGGAGACTCCTGAGGGCAGACTGATTGAGGTTGCTGATGAAGAGGGTGTAGATTAGACACTTTTAGCGGGGAAAAGGGGAGTTTGGCTGATGGAGGTTGGTTTGGGTGTGGCCTCCTGCGTGGAGCCAGATCCTCTTTCTTTAACCCAGGTCTCGCCTGTTTACCTTTGAACCCGGGCCCAGCAGCCCATCTCTGATCTACCGAGGGGCTCCCCTTATGGCCCGTACCCAAACCGTCCCTGTGATAGATTGGCCATCGCCATGCCAATACTGCACAATATTTACATTTCCTGCCCAGGCGGAGGTATTCGGCGGGGTTGACTGGAGTTCAGCTGCACAGTGTGGAGCCTGCAGCCGCCTGCCACCAGACCCACTGGCCCCACTCTGCAGCATGGAGACCCAGGACCCAAACATTCAGCTGGGAACATTCCAGAACCCAGACCCACTCTCTCTCTTTGTGTTTGTGTATCAGCAAAACAGCCCCCTTCACCCACGGTCCCGCTGTCCCGCTGTACCTGGCTTAACAGACAACAGAACAGTCTACGACTGCAGCTCACTGCAACCTGGGTGAGTATCGGAGATATAGCCTGGGGTAAAATAGTAATAATAGCCTGGATTAATACAGTAATAATAGCCTGGAGTGATACAATAATAATAGCCTGGAGTAATTCTGTAATATTAGCCTGGAGTACCACAGTAATAATAGCCTGGAGTAATACAGTAATAATAGCCTGGAGTAATACAGTAATAATAGCCTGGAGTAAAATTGTAATAATAGCCTGTAGTAATATAGTAATAATATCCAGGAGTAAGACTGTAATATTAGCCTGGAGTAACACAGTAATAATCGCCTGGAGTAATACAGTAATAATAGCCTGGAAAAGTACAGTAATAATAGCCTGGAGTAATACAGTAATAATAGCCTGGCGTAATACAGCAATAATAGCCTGGAGTAATACAGTAATAATAGCCTGGAAAAGTACAGTAATAATAGCCCGGAGTAATACAGTAATAATAGCCTGGCATAATACAGTAATAATAGCCTGGAGTAATACAGTAATAATAGCTTGGAGTAATACAGTAATAATAGCCTGGAGTAATACAGTAATAATAGCCTGGAGTAAAGCAGTAATAATAGCCTGTAGTAATATAGTAATAATATCCAGGAGTAAGACTGTAATATTAGCCTGGAGTAACACAGTAATAATCGCCTGGAGTAATACAGTAATAATAGCCTGGAGAAGTACAGTAATAATAGCCTGGAGAAGTACAGTAATAATAGCCTGGAGTAATACTGTAATAATAGCCTGGAGTAATACAGTAATAATAGCCTGGAGAAGTACAGTAACAATAGCCTGGAGCAATACTGTAATAATAGCCTGGAGTAATAAGCAAAACATAAATGTGCCTATGTAAATTTTTCTGTACAAATACATTGATGACAGAGGAAAATATTTTGCTTTTACCTGGCGAATAGCTGCATAAAAAATATTGCACTTTTATCTGGTGAATAGCTGGCAAATATTTCACTTTTATCTGGCGAATAGCTGGCAAATGATTCACTTTCATCTGGCGAATAGCTGGCAAATATTTCACTTTTATCTCTGCTACAGGGAACCCATGCCAGACATTTCTGCTAGGAGAAAAAATAAAATTGTTAGAAACACAAGCAGGAATGAGGCCATGGATCAAGTTTGACATTACTATCTGGGTCAGTTATATTTATGTTACATGGTGTTTCAAGCAAACAGGATTATGTACATTCATATCTACGTATGTGACTAAAGCGGGCAAATATCCAGTGTGTGTATAAGTGGGTGTACTATAGTGTGATTTATGGTGGCTGCAGTGTGGCAGGGTTTTGGAGGGTGGTGATTGGCTGGAGTGAGCCAGGAGGCTCGAAGCAAGCGGGAGGGGATGCTATGAGGCAGGCAGTGCAACCTAGTGGTGGGAGAGAGTGACGGGGTGTATCATTGACAGTTCATCACACACACACGCACTCTGACATATACACGTCTAGAACCAGTAGCACCGAAAAATGCACGTTCCCCTCCCACAACCCACACACATGCAAACACCCTGTACAAAGACCATTGTAAATTGTCAGCTTCGAGCATTATTTTACACTCTGTCATATTTGTCACCCCCCCCCCCCCCCTCCCCACCCCCCAAACTAAATGGTGCTAATGGCAACTTCAAAGTCAATAGCTCTGTGGCAGTTCAACCTTCACAAAACAACAGCCAGAAAATGCAGACATTGTTTGGTTCACCAGTGGACATTATATATTGGAAGCAATGGACCATACCGTTTAGCCAGACCCACGGCTGAACGGTAACTAAATGCAACATCAGAGCTCCAACCTTGATACTGTCAGAGAGCGGTCACCCTACTGTGTCCCTCCCAGGATCAGCCCCTCGCCCCCCTACAAAATTATAGCAGATTATCCCTCCTTCCAGATGTTTTATGGGAGTGATTGATGGGGCTTTGTGAAGGGGGGTGGTTGATTTGGGTGGGGTGGGGGGTGTACAGACCAGCCATAGACAGAGACCCTAAAGTAGAGTTTAGTAGCAGCCCAGCCTAGCCCAGCCTAGCCAACCCATCCCAGCTCAGCCTAACCCGGCCCAGCCCAGCCTAATCCAGCCCAACTCAGCCCAGCCCAGGTAGCAACAGCCCTGTTTGCCAGTGAGGGGATTAATAATGAATTAAGGCATCCCCCCTTTCAAAAAGATATTCACGCATGCTAATGAATCCATCATTTATGGTGTGCATACAGGCTCGCTAGTGGTGGTTGCATGGGGTTCCAAGGCTGTGGCGAAACATCCGCCTATTGTTGTTGTGGCTATGGCTGGGAGTGGGGCTAGGGCTGGCAATGGGGCTGGGGCTGGGGCTAGGACTGGGGCTAGGGCTGGGACTGGGGCTAGAGCTGGAGCTATGGCTGGGGATAAGGCTGGGGCTGGGGCTAGGGCTGGGGCTAGAGCTAGCACTATGGCTGGGGATAAGGCTGGGACTGGAGCTAGAGCTGGGGATAAGGCTGGGACTGGGGCTAGAGCTGGGGATAAGGCTGGGACTGGGGCTAGAGCTGGGGATATGGCTGGGACTGGGGATAGAGCTGGCGCTATGGCTGGGGATAAGGCTGGGACTGGGGCTAGAGCTGGGGATATGGCTGGGACTGGGGCTAGAGCTGGCGCTATGGCTGGGGATAAGGCTGGGACTGGGGCTAGAGCTGGGGATAAGGCTGGGACTGGGGCTAGAGCTGGCGCTATGGCTGTGGATAAGGTTGGGACAGGGGCTAGAGCTGGTGATAAGGCTGGTACTGGGGCTAGAGCTGGCACTATGGATGGGGATAAGGCTGGGACAGGGGCTAGAGCTGGGGATAAGGCTGGGACTGGGGCTAGAGCTGGCGCTATGGCTGGGGATAAGGCTGGGACAGGGGCTAGAGCTGGGGATAAGGCTTGGACTGGGGCTAGAGCTGGGGATAAGGCTGGGACTGGGGCTAGAGCTGGCACAATGCCTGGGGATAAGGCTGGGACTGGGGCTAGAGCTGGGGATAAGGCTGGGACTGGGGCTAGATCTGGCGCTATGGCTGGGGATAAGGCTGGGACTGGGGCTAGAGCTGGGGATATGGCTGGGACTGGGGCTAGAGCTGGGGATAAGGCTGGGACTGGGGCTAGAGCTGGGGATAAGGCTGGGACTGGGGCTAGAGCTGGGGATATGGCTGGGACTGGGGCTAGAGCTGGGGATAAGGCTGGGACTGGGGCTAGAGCTGGGGATAAGGCTGGGACTGGGGCTAGAGCTGGAGCTATGACTGGGGATAAAGCTGGGACTGGGGCTGGGACTTGAGCTATGGCTGGGGATAGGGCTGATAATGGGGCTGGGACTATGGCTGGGACTGGGGATAGGGCTGGGGCTAGGGCCGGGGCTAGGGCTGGGGATGAGTGGGGACTGTATAAGGATGAGGAGGGGAGAGAGGGGGGCTCCTACCACCAGACAGTCAGTGCATGGGGAGTGAGACCGACAAGTATTGTAGGGGGAGGGGTGGATTAAACAAATAAATACATGATAAGAAATAGTCACGATTGGGAGGTAGGGCTCAATGGAGAACAAAGAGGCTAAGGGGTGAGCGGGGGGGTGGGGTGGGGGGTGGGCGGCGGGGTAAGGTAGTTAAGTCAGCATGGATTTATACTGTCTGGACGGTCCCATTCTGGCCTGAAATAATGTTGGGGTCACGACCACTTTTTTATCCCTTTAAATCATCTGTTGGGTTTAAGTTAATTCACGCTCTGGGGATAGAGTTAACCAGTGGTGATCTGTAGAAACAAGACCATTTCTTTATATACAGGATACAGGCTAAATAGACTGAATTTGAGTTTGAATGATCGGGCCATGTTTAGCACTGTCTATGGCTGCTGGCCAACAGACCATGACAATCAAACTATGGTACAGTTTCAACCATAGATGTAGACATACACAGAAAATAGGAATGTTGCCAGAAAAACAGAGAAATGCAGAGAAAATATGTAAGGCATCGACAGAGCCCGTGTGATGGGCGAATAGGAATAAGGGAAGAGGGGCAGAGAGCGAACGTGAGAGACAGAGAGGAGGATGAGAAAGCTTGTGGAGCCAAGGCATGCCAGGTATGCACTGAAGCAGAGGACAGAGAAGAGAGAGAGCGATAAGGTAGAGGAGAGAGCTGAGACGAGCAGGCATCCTCATTAGCATAGATGTATAGGCATCAGGCTGCCACCCGGTGGGACGGAGGTGACAGGAGGGTTGGCCACCACGGCACCCAAACACTCATCTCCATAGATACCAACAAGGACAAGGGACATTACTGACATACCTGTCTTATCTGAGCAACAACATCTATGCAGCATTATCTTGTAACATTTGGTAGCCTTAGCAGTCTCTTGAATTCTAAATAAAGTTCATCCCATATACAATGCTGATTGACCTGAAAATACTCAAGTGGGGCACATCCTAAAAACACTCTGTCATTAATCAGAAACCAATGAAGGTCACTGAGTTCACTCTCTACATAGAGACTGTTGACAGAGTAGTACTAATGCTGTAGACTACTTGCACACAGGCTTGGAAAGGCTACTGAGAGGTCAATGTTTTTTGGGTCATACTCGCTCACTCTTGCTTTGATATCTGGGGTAAGAGGTTATCAGTGTGGCTTTGTCAAAAGCGTCCCATGGGATAGATGTATGGATGGATAGATAGTAAATACTGCTAAGTACTCCTAGTAAGTACTGCTGAGTAAGTACTCCTAGTAAGTACTCCTGAGTAAGTACTCCCAGTAAGTACACCTGAGTAAGTACTCCTAGTAAGTACTGCTGAGTAAGTACTCCTAGTAAGAACTGCTGAGTAAGTACTCCTGAGTAAGTACTCCTAGTAAGTACTGCTGAGTAAGTTCTCCTAGTAAGTACTGCTGAGTAAGTACTCCTAGTAAGTACTCCTAGTAAGTACTGCTGAGTAGGTACTCCTAGTAAGTACTTCTAGTAAGTACTCCTAGTAAGTACCCCTGGTAAGTACCGCTGAGTAAGTACTCCTAGTAAGTACTCCTAGCAAGTACTGCTGAGTAAGTACTCCTAGTAAGTACTCCTAGTAAGTACTGCTGAGTAAGTACTCCTAGTAAGTACTCGTGAGTAAGTACTCCCAGTAAGTACACCTGAGTAAGTACTCCCAGTAAGTACACCTGAGTAAGTACTCCTAGTAAGTACTCTGAGTAAGTACTCCTAGTAAGAACTGCTGAGTAAGTACTCCTAGTAAGTACTCCTGAGTAAGTACTGCTGAGTAAGTACTCCTAGTAAGTACTCCTAGTAAGTACTGCTGAGTAGGTACTCCTAGTAAGTACTTCTAGTAAGTACTCCTAGTAAGTACCCCTGGTAAGTACTGCTGAGCAAGTACTCCTAGTAAGTACTCCTAGCAAGTACTGCTGAGTAAGTACTCCTAGTAAGTACTGCTGAGTAAGTACTCTGAGTAAGTACTCCTAGTAAGTACCCCAAGTAAGTCCTGCTGAGTAAGTACTCCTAGTAAGTACTCTTAGTAAGTACTGCTGAGTAAGTACTCCTGGTAAGTACTCCTAGTAAGTACTTCTAGTAAATACTGCTGAGTCTGTCATTGTCTAAAGAGTATATTGTCAAATAACAGAATATTTGACCAAAAGGCTATAGTGTCTTCCATGGACAGTTTTAGGAATACATTTTGATGAATGGATTGAATATTGACTCTTAACCAGGCCATTCCCATCAGAATGATCCGTTAGTAGCTAGGTTTAGTTTACTGTAGGTAGTCACACAATAGGTAGTCACACATAATATGGTTCTCATGAATTAGCACTGGAGGCTAAACCTCCCTGAAGGTAGTCAACCTTTATTCCCCCAACAAACACCAGGTGAACCACTTACAGCTTTTACACATCCATCTTACCACACATAGGAAAATCCATAAACGTTGAAATGATGTCAAAACAACATTGTGAGGTTTTTGACAAGATTTCATTTTCCACTGTTCAAAGTGAAACTGGCTCCTGCTACATTTCCTGCCCCACCGCCCCCCTGATTTTTATGACAAATACAACAGCACCGTAATTACACATGCGACCACCACGTAAACACCATATCGTTAACGAACGTCTTGTTAACATGGGGGGACTTGCCCAAAAGTGCTAGTGTGACGCTTTCTAATCCTTCCTCACTGCTGCTGTCTGCTGCTTGGCACGGTTCTAAAGGAAATATAAACATTAATGTGGCAGAACATACACACCTACACACACACCTCGTGTTTGGGCTGGGGCTGGTTTGAATGAGCTGTGTAGGGGTGCCTGGTGGGACTCAGATGGATCTACTGATGATAGACGCACTCTGAAAGATGCGTTACGAAGGTTTTGTAGATTTTCAGCCAATAGTTTTGAAAGTAGAGCTCATGAGCCCAAAAAATTGTGCACAACTGTGTACAACATCATCCATTTAGAATGGTATGTTACGTCCTGCAAAAATAACACAAAATACTTTACACATACTGCAACCGAGTCCAACTCTTAACTGACATACATACACTCTCTAACACACACTTTAAACTCAGACACTCTCTTAACTGGCATACACATTATAACTGACACACACTCTCACTTACACACACTCTCTGACACACTCAACACAACATCCAGCTGTAGAAAAGAGTCCAGTATGTCTGTGACCTGCCCCGGGGAGTCAGGGGGGAACTCTTTGAGTCTCCTAATAATGATGAACCTCCAACCTCCTCCCGAAGAGGCTTTCATTAGGTTTCAAAGGCTTCCTGGGTTTTACATTACAGACCAAACACAGTGCAGCTGGACACAAGAAGTGACCAGTCTCAATGAGACACTATTGAAGCAGAGAGAGCGGAGAGAGAGTAGAAGGAGCAGGGACATCCCGTGACGTAACCAAACAGCCCAATCAAAAGGCCAGCAGGATCAGGAGGAATGCCATTGATGCTGATGTTTGGTGAAACAGGTCACAGTGGTCCCTGATGACAGGTGTGATATTACTCACACAGCCCAGTGGTGGAGGGAGGCTGCCTGGCTGTTTATGGTGTTGCTGGGAGTGATGAGTTCAACCTCTCTCTGACTCTCTGTCTTCTACATAGGGAAGTCTGGGTTCATGGAGTATCGGATGATAGTAAAAGTGGAGAGAGGTCATGGCAATGTTCCAGCATATTCTACTGCAATCTCATTTACCTCAAGCCCATACACCTCCACTGGCAGAAAGCTACCTACAAGCTGCCTGTCAATCTCTACATGAGAGGTGACTCCAAAAACCCACAGCACACCTCCTCAATAGCAACTCCATCAAAGCTCTCTTACTACAGAGATATACAGTATATATGACCCTATGTTAAAGGGTGAATGGGCAGAGAAAAGATACCCTCCTGAATCCTATTATAACTCAACCCCATTGACTTTGGGCCATGCCATATGCCCCTCAAAGTGGCCCTTAAAAGACATGTTGAGGCAAAAAGGCCCTCTGTTTCGGAATGGGCCCAAATCAATTATCATAGCAACTGGCGGTTGCTCTTTAACATGTCAATAGTCCTCTGGCTACATGCATAATTATGCAGAGTCATTGTGGTGGCCTCTGTGTTGCCGCTGACAAAAACCACAGGCACGGGGTCCTATTGTCATGGGCGCATCCATCTGGATCAAGGCCATTAGGATGGAGAGAGGATATTTGCACTTCCTCTGTGGCTCCTGGCTTCTTTTTGACATGCGGCAGAGGGACCAGCCTTTGACCAGGCTTGGTCCACCACCCTTGGGCCGTTTGAGGTATAGATTTGGCTGGGGGGACCTGTCAGGCTGTGTGATGGACAGACACGGGGGTGGATGGGGGTGGTTGTTGGCCCGAGGTCCAAGAGGATCAGGGGAGATTGATGGGACAGGATGAGTGAGGGAAGCGTGGGTCACAGTGGACGTGGGGGGGGGGGGGTTTGGTATGTCAGTTCATTTTGGGGGCCACAGCACACTTCTGTTCTCGAGCAGAGATATACATTATACAACTACCTCCTGCCTTTGCTCACAGATACTGTATACACACAAACACAAGTACAGATACTGTATACACACAAACACAGATACTGTACACACACAAACACAAGTACAGATACTGTATACACACAAACACAAGTACAGATATTGTATACACACAAACACACGTACAGATATTGTATACACACAAACACAGATACTGTATACACACAAACACAAGTACAGATACTGTATACACACAAACACAAGTACAGATATTGTATACACACAAACACAAGTATAGATACTGTATACACACAAACACAAGTACAGATACTGTATACACACAAACACAAGTACAGATACTGTATACACACAAACACAAGTACAGATACTGTATACACACAAACACAAGTACAGATACTGTATACACACAAACACAAGTACAGATACTGTATACATTTATATTTACATTTTAGTCATTTAGCAGACGCTCTTATCCAGAGCGACTTACAGTAGAGTGCATACATTTTTATTACATTTTACATACTGAGACAAGGATATCCCTACCGGCCAAACCCTCCCTAACCCGGACGACGCTATGCCAATTGTGCGTCGCCCCGTGGACCTCCCGGTTGCGGCCGGCTGCGACAGAGCCTGGGCGCGAACCCAGCCCAGCCTGGGCGCGAACCCAGAGACTCTGGTGGCGCAGCTAGCACTGCGATGCAGTGCCCTAGACCACTGCGCCACCCGGAAGGTCAGGTACAGGCCGAGGTACAGGGTATACACACAAACACAAGTACAGACATTAAAAATCAATATTGCAGAAGGCTGGCAGTTCTTGGAAAACAGACACACAGAGTGGACAAACATTAGGAACACCTTCCTAATATTGAGTTGCACCCCCTTTTGCCCTCAGAACAGCCTCAATTCGTCGGGGCATGGACTCTACAAGGTGTGTAAAGTGTTCCACAGGGATGCTGGCCCATGCTGACTCCAATGCTTCCCACAGTTCTGTCAAGTTGGCTGGATGTCCTTTGGGTGGTGGACCATTCTTGAAACTGTTGAGTGTGAAAAACCCAGTTCTTGACACACTCAAACCGGAGCGACTGGCACCTATTACCATGCCCCGTTCAAAGGCACATAACTCTTTTGTCTTGCCCGTTCACCTGCATACATAATCCAAGGCTTGAAAATCCTTCTTTAACCTGTCTCCTCCCCTTCATCTACACTGATTAAAGTGGATTTAATATGTGACATCAATAAAGGATCATAGTTTTTACCTGGTCAGTCTATGTCATGGAAAGAGCAGGTGTTCCTAATGTTTTGTACACTTCGTGTAGCTTGCATCATGACAATCACAACACTGAATATGAAATATGGGAAATAGATAGCCCTGATGTATCCCTGACTATCTCCCAATCTCACATCCTTGTCCTTAGTGGAGACCTCAGATGCCCACTCGGGGAGTGTGTGTGTGTCTGCGTGCATAGATGAGAGCAACTCAAATTAAACAGCATTTACCACGGCGAAACACCCGTACACCAGAAACTGTCTGGCATGAAAGTCCCCTCAGTTCTGCATGAACACATGAACACGAGAGCGTGTCAATCTGCCCACATGAAACATACACGCTGCACTCTCCGTACTCCGCAGCTCACAGTGTTGTGTTGGAATGCTGACGGCAGGGAGATAAAAATCTTGATTTGATTAAGCGCCAGGGTATAGGGGCTGGGTACTGCATGGGGCCGAGGTACAGGGTGGGTGTTCAGGGGGACCGGTGAGGGGGGAGAGAGGGGACTAGGTGATGGGGCGGGGGGGTACCTGTGGGCCCGGCCCCTACTGGGAGTAATTTGGAGCAGACTGCTCCCAATGTGTTCATTAGGTTGTGATTGGGAGCCGAGCGCAGGTGGGGAGGGCTCGCCCGGCTGACGCTGAATAGTCCTGATTGTGCTCAGCATAAAACGCCATCTGTTTCGGCGGGGGAGAGAGGAGAAGCGCGGGGGGGTGCTACTACCAGGGAAAAAGTCAGCTCTTTTTTGACTTCCTTTTTGACAAATTCGGTGGGGTGCAGAGAAATAGGGAGAGGGAGATACTAGAGCTAGAGAAAGGGGGATGGAGGGAGGGAAGCAGGGCAGGATAGAGGGAGGGAGGGATGTACTGTTAGTGTTTATGATCATGGTTTTCCTCTACATGAATTGCCTGATAAAACATTTTATTGAACAATATCCCTACCACCAAAAACGATGCCTATAAATCAAGGCCACAAAATGTCCACACAGAAATCCTCCCCCTATCTCTTGTAAACCACTGGCCGGCCATTTCAGCCAAACGTGATTGATTGAGGCGGCAGACAAAATGGAGGGCGTTTTGGAGTGATCCTGTTGAGCTGTGGTTAGTCTCTCTGTGAGGAGAGGAGAGATGAGAGGGGGGGTTGTCGATGTGGTTCCAGAGTTCATTAATAGGTCACCAACCTTAAAGCGGATGTTTTTGGATAATCCTTTACTATTCCCCAAAAACATGCGTACACACACTAATCGATAGCTTATGTACACATTTACTCTCTGTCTGCCTAGTTCTCCTCAGCAACACATGGACATTTATATGCACAGGCATAGAACGCAAATACAATAAAAGGAAAATGTAAATAGAATATTTTCTTTCTTTTTCTCTCCCTTTTTTCTGTCACTCCGGGGAAGAAGGAGAGGGAGCGGCGGAGGAGAGGAGGGCTCAACTTTTGAAGCATCTTTATCTGGCAGCGTGGTCCTGCATGTCCAAGCCTCGCAGCGCTTTTCATCCATTGTGCCATCCAAGGTGTGTCCAATGCACTGGGGCTTTGTGTTGGCAAGGGAGACGACACATCACATTCTGTCCTCTGTCTTCTGTCTCTAGTTGGGGGGGGGAGGACAAAAAGGCAACTTATAGAGGACCCCGGCGCTTCAAAGCTGAGATGCACAAAGGACTATAAAGCCTTACTTCATGCAGAGTTGTGCCAGATGTAATTGCGGGGTTCCCGGAGATAGGGAATCACATGCAACGCCTTGGCCCCGCCCCTGACACCATGAAAGGCCCGCGGCTAAGAGGCTTCCACGCCGAGCGAGAAGAAGAAAAAAAAGGAAAAGTTTGCCTCACTTTGATTCACCATAAACAAGTGAGTAAATAAGCTATCCTTAAGGCCCTGTTACAAATCCACCACTTGCTGATGTGAAAAGGCAATTTCATGCATGGAGCTTGATAGATGCTCGGTGTGAATGGCTGCCTCCGCCACGACTCAGGAGGGGTGGAAGCTCCGCCAAGCGACAAGTGATACGTCCTCTCTTATCGGAGCCATCAGCTTCCGTAGCAACCTCTTTCAAGTCCAAATTGGGATTTCTACGGAAAATTATGTTGATTGGTTGTTGATAATGGTGGCGGTTGCGACGGTGTGGCGCGTCACTCTGGGAAATGTAGGCCAACTATTTCCTAATCAACCTGCCTGCATCTTCATCTGTTTCCTGTGGCCTCCTGCGGAGATTTAAGGGTGTGGAAGAGTGCATCTTTAAATATGTTCCTGGGCGTAAACAATTGGCGTATGGGGGCAGGCAGGTAGGTCGGCGCAAGCTGTGCCTTTGTGGTAGTCTATCTATATGTGTGTAATTGGGGGTGAACGCTAATGGGTGTGGAGGAAGGGGAGGTTCCACTGCCACCACGGACCTGCAGATGGGGTTCCCACTGGACAGACACACCCCTGCTGTCTCCGAAA
Source organism: Salvelinus fontinalis (assembly GCF_029448725.1). NCBI lineage: Eukaryota > Metazoa > Chordata > Actinopteri > Salmoniformes > Salmonidae > Salvelinus > Salvelinus fontinalis. The sequence goes on along the minus strand of NC_074693.1, from coordinate 24,813,191 downwards.
ACACAGAGATGATGACGTTTTATGTACAAGCAAATATGTTGGCGGCTTGGTCTTTGACTCTCCACAGAGCTCATCTCCACAGACCTGTTGGAGCCGTGGTAACCCACGCTCAAAGGGTCAAGAGTCAAATCTCTGACAGGATCCTGTCTCTACCTCTCAAGGAAGAGTTTGGCAGATTGTGGCCTACTAGGTGTGGATAATGTGGAAGGGACCAGGACCTAGCCATAGGGGACGCTACCCTTAGTACCACAGATCCCATCTCAGGTTTACAACTCTTACTCAGCCATGGGAAAGAACTCTGTATCTTCCTCCTCTATGGGCCGGTGGAATTACAAGGGCTCTGTATGGCACAATGAAATCTTCCCCCTGAGTGGAAATGAAGGATCCTGTGTATATCCACGTGATATTAAATGGTACCTGGCAGAGCCAGGGCGGTAATGCCGTGCCTAGTTCTCCTTTGCATATCAATGAGCGGTACAGCGGCCCTATGAAACAGAATAATTAATCCCTCTGTATCGCCCCGCTAATGTCACTTTCAAATGGGGGAGCCGTAACCCTGCCGCACTGACCCACGCTGAAACAAAATGGAGGGGCAGAAGCCATGCCGAGCCGCTGCAGAGGTCTGCTGGACCGCCGCGGCCGCATGGAAGTAGACAGAAAAGGACGCTCACGCCGTGTTTCATAATTGCCTTCGGCCGCACATTAATACAGGCGGCTAAAAATGAGGCCGAAATTGCACTAGAGGTATCGAGTACGATATGTACAGAGTACATTTTGAGCTTCCATTATCTAAGTTGCCGATTGTCTAGAGAGGAATGGTGTCCAGTAGAAACTGGTAGGTCAGAGCCATGTCAAACTCAGTGGGTGGGTTCATAGCTCATAGCCCCACTGCTAATGCAATAACAGCACATGTCCAGATGAATATTTCTGCCCAGCTGCAGGGATGTATATCACCAAACACACCCTGGTTCACTGAGGTCACAGTACAAAGCACCAGGGTTGGCTAGCAGGTCTCAGGGGTTAGGGGTTAGCCTATCCCAAGGGTAACACACCTCACTCCCCACTCAGCCCACCTACCAGCCAACCCTGTTCAACCCCTCATCACTAAAGTGCCCCCGATGCTCCCATGCGACCCCATGCCCCTCTCTGGTGGCAGCCGGGGTGCAGGGGGTGGAGGGGGCATCAGGCTAGGTCACCTGGAGCCCCTGGTACATAACAGCCAGGCTGGTTCTCTCCCAGACCCAGCCAGGAACACAGTAGGGGGGAGACAGTAATAATGCAGACGGGGAAAAACACATCCGGGGGGGTAGCTTCCACTTCTTCTGTATTTCATAAAAAGCTGTTCTCACATTTTGCTGCGATTCAAAGATTAACGAGAGAGGAGTTTACCCCATGAGAGACAATTAGCCATAACCCAATGACCCTGCTACTACAGTTCATATACACTCAAACACAGTACGTCCTATCTCCTCGGGCCAGCTCTGCTTTCCACAACAAAGGAAGCTAAAATAAGAAAAATGTCCTCTTTGTTTTGAGACAAAAAAGTTATCCACCATTTAAAACTGTCACATGCTCCGAATACAACAGGTGTAGAACTTAGAGTGAAATGCTTACTTGCAAGCCCTTAACCAACAATGCTGAATATTTTTTTAAGTAAGAAAATATTAGCTAAAAAAAGTACTTTTTAAGAAAAAAAGTAACCCAATAAAATAACAATAATGAGGCTATATACATGGGATACTGGTACCAAGTCAATGTGCGGTGGTACAGGTTAGAAGAGAGAATTTAGGTAACAGGTACATGTACATGTAGGTAGGGGTAAAGTGACTATGCATAGCAGCAGTGTAAAAAAGGGGTTAAATTCAAATAGTCTAGGTAGCCATTTGATTAACTGTTTAACAGTCTAATGGCTTGTGGGTAGAAGCTGTTAATTTATTATTACTCTTTTTTATTTCACCTTTATTTAACCAGGTAGGCCAATTGAGAACAAATTCTCATTTACAACTGCGACCTGGCCAAGATAAAGCAAAGCAGTACGACAAAAACAACAACATAGAGTTATACATGGAGCCTTTTTAAAGAGCCTTTTGGACCTAGACTTGGTGCTCCGGTACTGCATGCCCTGCGGGAGCAGAGAGAACAGTCTATGACTAGGGTGGCTGGAGTCTTTGAACATTTTTAAGGCTTTCTTCTGACACTGTCTGGTAAAGAGGCCCTGGATGTCAGGAAGCTTAGCCCCAGTGATGTACTGGGCCGTACACACTACCCTCTGTAGTGCCTTGCAGTCGGATGCCGAGCAGTTGCCATACCAAGCGATGATGCAACCAGTCAGGTTACACTCGATGGTGCAGCTGTAAAACTTTTTGAGGATCTGAGGACCATTGACAAATCTTTTCAGTCTCCTGAGGGGGAATAGGTGTTGTCGTGTCCTCTTCACGGTTGTCTTGGTGTGATAGTTTGTTGGTGATGTGGACGCCAAGGAACTTGAAGCTCTCGACCCGCTCGGCCTCCCTTTTCCTGTAGTCCACGATCAGCTCTATTGTCTTTCTTACGTTCATGGAGAGGTTATTGTCCTGGGACCACAATGCCAGGTCTCTGACCTCCTCCCTGTAGGCTGTCTCATCGTTGTCGGAGATCAGGCCTACCACCAGTGTGTTGTTGGCAAACTTAATGATGGTGTTGGAGTGCGTGGCCATGCAGTCATGGGTGAACAGGGAGTACAGGAGGGGACTAAGCACGCACCCCTGAGGGGCCCCCGTGTTGAGGATCAGCGTGGCAGATGTTGTTGCATACACTTACCACCTGTGGGCGGCTCATCAGGAAGTCCAGGATCCAGTTGCAGCGGGAAGTGTTTAGTCACAGGGTCCTTAGCTTAGTGATGAGATTTGAGGGCACTGTGGTATTAAACACTGAGCTGTAGTCAACGAACAGAATTCTCACGTAGGTGTTACTTTTGTCCAAGGGAGAAAGGGCAGTGTGGTGTGCAATGAAGATTGAGTCATTTGTGGACCTGTTGGGGCGGTATGCGAATTGTAGTGGGTCGAGGGTTTCTGGGATGATGGTGTTGATGTGAGCCATGGTCAGCCTTTCTAAGCACTTCATGGCTACAAACACGAATGCTATGGGGGGGTAGTCATTTAGGCAGGTCATGGCTCACAAGGACTATGGTGATCTGCTTGAAACATGTAGGTATGCATAGCATTGATCAGTTACACCTGACTTGGTCAGGGAGGTTGAAAATGTTAGTGAAGACAGTTGCCAGTTGGTCTGCGCATGCTCTGAGTACGCGTCCTGGTAATCCGTCTGGCCCTGCGGCCTTGTGAATGTTGACCTGTTTAAAGGTCTTACTCACATCGACTACAGAGAGCGTGATCACACAGTCATCCGGAATCGCTGATGCTCTCATGCATGGTTCAGCGTTGCTTGCCTCAACTTTTGACCATAGCAGGTCAGAAGCTTCCCACTGGGCACAAACTGGTTGAATCAACGTTGTTTCGACGTGAGTTGTCAATGTATTGTGACGTGGAATCTACATGGAAAATACATTGGATTTGAAAAACTTGTTTTGAGGGTGATATTTCAAACACAAGATTATGTCAGCATGGTAACCAAATGTCAACATAGACAAACCTTATATTAAATATATTGAATTTGTAACTTTAAAAACAACGTCAGATCTATATCCACTATCAGAAAAGGAAAACAAATGCGGGGCAGAGAATTGATCTATCTACAGCTAACCTTTGGTCTCCTCTCAAGGGTTTTAACCAAGCCCAGACCATTTTAGCTATGATATTTGTCACTGACTGTTACCAATGTGCTATCATGAGAATGTTGAGAGAAACTAAATAGATTCACCGTTGCTATCGAAGTCATTCCAAATGGTAGGTTTAACAGAGAAAATTAAATGTGACCCTACTTTATCACTAATACAGTATATTATCAATTATGCTATTTAGGTCTATATAGCATTTGTAAAGTCATCAACAGCTACTGTTTCAATTCAACACAGAATTCAACTAAGAATAGACAATACAATAGGCCTAGGGTTTCAAGCTCGGGTTGATTTCAAATGGAATGATATTTAGTTATATTCAATTGTGTTTGGTTGTCAACACAACCAAATATTAATATTTGAAGGAGATTTTTATTCTGCTTGGATATTTCCATCTGTGCCACTGTCTCACAACCAAAAATACAAGTTATAGAATAGAACTAAATCAAATAAAACTTCATTTAAAGTGCATATAAAGTTTGATTTTATTTAGTGCTATTCTTTAACTTAGATTGTTGGTTAAGATGGGGATGTGAACATAGACAAACTGGAATTAAAGCCAGACTAAGTCAATGGCACAGATGGAACTATCCAAGCAAAAGGTTAAATCTCCTTCAAATGTTGATATTTGGTTGCGTTGACAACCAAATAAAATACAATATCACTTTTGAAATAAAATAAATTGCCTATTAGCTTGTCGACAAGTTAACAAATTATATGTTGGATTCAAGTCTCCATATATAAAATACAATATCACTTTTGAAATAGAATAAATTGCCTATTAGCTTGTCGACAAGTTAACAAATTATATGTTGGATTCAAGTCTCCAACTCAACCAAACATAACATTTAAAGAATGGGATTTAGCCAGTGTCTCAGACGGAACTATCCTAACAGTAGCTACATCTCCTTTAAATGTTGATATTTGGTTGTGTTGTCAACTAAACACAATTCAATTTCACTTTTGAAATACAGTAAATAGCCTAAAGTTAAGGCTATCTTACAAACTAATGTAATATTCAACCTTAAAAAGAGTAACACATCCATGGCCACATTTTGAGGTTTCTGTAACTATACATGTCTTCTTATGTAATCATCTAAAGTGTGCATGTTCAAGATAGCATGCAGAGGTTGTTGCAGGTCTGTGGGGATCTTCACATTTGCTGTAATAATCTGTGCAGAATCTCGAATGGCATTGATTGATCAATTGCACCATGTACTTTTAATGTAATCTCAACTGCAGTCCAGGTCATTTGGTTCTGCTATTAGATGAAGCACAGTGATAACACATTCATCTGTTGTATAAATAAACAGAATATCTGTTTTACCGTTTCAACTTTGCCGTGCTTTTAAATGGTTGAAAGCGCAGTGATAGACACCAAAAATCTGACATTGTTTTTCCATTGGAAGCATAGTTATAACACATTGAAAATTCAACTAACATTTGGCTGTATTTTTGAGTGAGTGAATATAGGTTGCAATCTCATTGATCAACGTCTCAACCAAATATTACCCAATTATCCACGTTGAAACGAGGTGGTGTGCCCAGTGTGTACATTCAAAACGTTGAGAGGATAAACTCAGGAGTTTAATGCTGCAGCACAACACAACAGCAATGAATGGAAGGTAGACTGGATCAGTCTATCTTCTGCTACTCTCAGCCTGATCTGTCTGCGAATGTGTTTATTTTGCTTGATAAAGACAAAGCGATGGGGTTACAACCATTGATGCAGCAAATCCAAAACCTCCTTCCCCTTGTCCGCCCAATCAACCATTGATAACGTCTCTCTTCCCTCTCTCTCTGGCCCTTCTCTAGAAACCCAGAGAGCTGGGCCCTAGCCCGACACAATGACGCCTACTCCACGGCCCCCCATAAGGCTATATGCACAAGGTTAAGGAACACAGTTACACAGATATTCAAAGTGCTTTTACCTCTGCATTTGATTTGAGAGGAAGGACTAGGGAAAAACAGCAAACGGCAATCCACACTAAATAACTTCACGGGAGAATACTAAGACATTTTAGTGTGGGCTGCAGTGGTTAAACATATGCATACATAACATGTTGGGGCTGGGGACCCCCTGCTAGGGCCAGGCACGCCAAAGCCTCTCTAACAGGAATACCTCTGGGATCGCTAATGATTCATTAGCTTGTGTCATTAAGTCAGGCAAATGTCACCCTAGCTTCCTGGGGAAACTGTCACATCACATGCACAACTCTGCAAGCACCGGGGAGCAGAGCCCCGTTAACAAGGCAAACTCTGACATCTAATGGTCAAATACTAAACTACACCTGTTTCTGCCAGCTCTCGTTCAGGTAGCGCTGTAGTATGGTTACATGCAGTCCTCCCTTTTCCTACTACATAGAAATTCTGCCAAATGTAAAAACTACTAGCTATATGCACTACAATGCAACAGCACGAGAGACAGATGCACCCGCTGGACTAATCTGGTGTAAAGAGGCTCGCTACAGTTAACATGAGGAGCAGGTGACCTTTGACCTGGAAGCGCCACTCACCCAGACAGTGACACATTATTACTGTCAGACTGGGACCAACAGACACATGATGGTGCTATGTGGTGAGCCTGGCACCATCATAACATTAATAATACATATTACTTATACACTTAAGCAAATCTGCCTGGATTTTTTTTGTGGCTAAAGCTTAAATCGATTAATGGAATAAATAAAATCCAAATATTTTTTGTTAAATAAAGTAATGTTATATTTAAATCCAGAGCTTATACTGATTGTTCTTGAAAGTATTCTTACCAGGTCTTACCAGCTTGGTTTTGAAGCTCTGCATTTGAAGACTTATCCAGGTTCTGAGTTTAACTGCCAGTGAACCATTTGAAAAAGCTACCGATATTCATATACCTTTCTTTCCATCTATTAGCATTGGACCTGTTTCTATCTGTCTGCTCTACCCATTGCATCCCTATGTCCCTATGAGGTGAACTGCAGGCCGGTGCTGGCCGTCTGGCCTGTTAAGACTGGAGTTCAACAGAGTGTGAGAAGATGGCCACTCGTTTCTAAAACATGGTGAGTGGTATGAGGAGGTAGCGAGGGAGAGGCATTAAACACAAAACTTAGAGAAGCTTAACTGGGGACATACATCCGTCCATGCCCACGCATACACACACACACCACTCCCTCTCACACACACACACAGACAAACACCATTCTCTCTCTCTCTCTCACACACACACACACACACACACACACACACACACACACACACACACACACACAAGGCTCTCTCTCACACACACACCTCTCTCTCTCCCTCTCTTGCTCTCACACACAAACCCCATTCTCTCTCTCACACACACCTCTCTCTCTCTCTCTCTTGCTCTCACACACAAACCCCATTCTCTCTCTCACACACACACCTCTCTCTCTCTCTCTTGCTCTCACACACAAACCCCATTCTCTCTCTCACACACACACCTCTCTCTCTCTCTCTTGCTCTCACACACAAACCCCATTCTCTCTCTCTCTCTCACACACACACACACACACACACACACACACACACACACACACACACACACATGCCGCATGAACACACATGCACATACAAAGGCACACCTGTCAGTGCCTTTCCACTGCGTGAGCACGAGCAAAGAAGTCTGGCCCTCCCTCGGCCCCTAATCTGTTTTATATAAGAAGAGCAATTCAACCCCCCCCCCCCCTTCTCATCTACAACCCTAAAATAATGGCATGAGCAATTTCACATTTTCGCAATGCATGTGGGCATGTATTGTTTCTCTCTTTCTCTCTCCCCCCTCTCTGTTTCTCTCTCTCATGCTTCTCTCTTTCCCTCTCTCGTCTCTCCCTCTTTCTCGCTCTCTCCCTCGCTCTCACGTACACATAAGCTAAAAAAATGCAGGAGCCTGAATCCGACACACGTGGCTTCAGTGTGGCCACAGTCCCCGATCTGTCTTTGTGGCTCAGGGAGTTTAAAGCTCGACCATGGGTCTACAGATGCAGAGAACGGGAAATCCTCACTCTTTCTCTGTCACAAATGTGTTGCTGCTCGTAGTCTAAGAGACCTTCTGAAGTCAGGAAGCGTAAAGTGGAATGTGTGTCGTTAGTGTGCTGCTTGTGTGTGTTGGTGTTATGAAAGACAGCAGTCTACACTGAGCATAAAAAACATTAAGAACACCTGCTCTTTCCATGACAGACACTGACCAGGTGAATCCAGGAGAAAGCTATGATCCCTTATTGATGTCACTTGTTAAATCCACTTCAATCAGTGTAGATGAAGGGGAGGAGACAGGTTAAATAAGTATTTTTAATCCTTGAGACAATTGAGACATGGATTGTGTATGTGTGACATTCAGAGGGTGAATAGGTGCCAGGCGCACCAGTTTGTGTCAAGAACTGCAATGCTGCTGGGTTTTTCACCCTCAACCAGTTTCCCATTTGTATTATGAACGGTCCACCACCCAAAGGACATCCAGCACAACTGTGGGAAGCATTGGAGTCCGCATGGGCCAGCATCCGTATGGAAGACTTGACACCTTGTAGAGTCCATGCCCCAACGAATTGAGGCTGTTCTAAGGGCAAAGGGGGGGGGGGGGGGGGGGGGCCGTACAACTCAATATTAGGAAGGTGTTCCTAATGTTTGGTACACTCAGCGTATACCCGTGTTCTTGCTAAGTCTCAATATGTGTTTCTTGTGTGTTTCTTTCTTAAGCCGGGGGGGGCGGGGGGGGGTTGCACAACTGCTTGTTGTGCTGGTGTGTTGGTCTGTGACGTCCATTTCCAGGGAAGTCTGTCAGATAGAAAGATTTAATTAAATAACACTTTGCTCCAGAGTGCTCCTCTCTTTGGAACCCTTCCCCACAACACTGCTTGTCTAAAATTAATTAGCTTGGGGCCTTTGGTGGCGGAGCGGGCGGATCCTCAATGGTCAATGGGAAGAATCGTCTGTCCGTGAATGGAGGCCTCCCATCTGAGAGGACACTTTATTTTTCTACACTTGAGGTTTGTTGTCTTTTGTGACCATTACCCCATTCACCATTTGCTTTCATGTAGCTGTGGCCCCAGTCAAAAACTCTTTGTGCTTGCCCCATGAATACGGCGAATGTGTCCATGGCAGGTAGCCCTTATAGCAAGTTAATCTCCCGAAAGAGTCCCATACAAGTACTTTTAAATTCTCCCTTGGCCACTGAGAGCCGTCATCAATCGGGCACTTCTGTCCTTTGTGGGCAGGGCCCACTTGCGTGAATGTGAAGCGCGGCCGTTGACAATGGCTGCCAAGTGTGGTGAAGTAATCACCTTCTGGGGAAAACACAAGTAATTACTTCTAAACTGTTTGGGCTCTGGAGACAAACGCCATTGTGGTGAGCAGAAGAAGTGAATGGGTCCTTTTCAGGGGCAGTGGTGTGACGGTCGCTCTGTGAATCTCCTGATTATCTATTTTCTTATAGATACAGCTCTCTTTAGCCACAGCCCCTCACAAGCACTGTAATGTGTGTGTGTGTGTGTGTGTGTGTGTGTGTGTGTGTGTATATTGGGGTCATTTAAGATGACTTAAGTACATATTTAGTTTCGAGTGATCAACATAATATTTAGCATATTTTGAGTTTCTGTAATAAACATAATTTCCAGTGTTCTATTTGTGACACTCAAAGGCTGTTTACACAGGCAGACCAATTCTGATTTTTTCCCCCACTAATTGGTCTTTTGACCAATCACATCTGATCTTTTTCAGCGCTGATCTGATTGGTCAATATACCAATTAGTGCAGGCGTGTCAAACTCATTCCACGGAGGGCCTAGTGTCTGCAGGTTTTTGGTTTTTCCTTTCAATAAAGCCCTAGACAACCAGGTGTGGGGAGTTCCTAACTAATTAGTGATGTTAATTCATCAATCAAGTACAAGGGAGGAGCGAAAACCCGCAGACACTCGGCCCCCCGTGGAATGAGTTTGACACCTGTGAATTAGTGAAACAAAAGTCAGAATTGGGCTGCCGGTATAAACGCAGCTACGGTGTGAGTTGATGGTCACTGGACTTGAAGCTGAATGTTATGGACTATTTTCATATGAGACGCCACTGGCCCAGGTTGAGAGCAGTTCATGACGTGTCCACAATAATCAGCTTTCCAAACGTAGATCTGTCTTTGGGTGATGATCCCATTTATCGCGTATAAAAAGATACATACAGTTGAAGTCGGAAGTTTACATACACTTAGGTTGGAGTCATTAAAACTTGTTTTTCAATCACTTCACAAATTTCTTGTTTACAAACTATAGTTTTGGCAAGTCGGTTAGGACATCTACTTTGTGCATGACACAAGTAATTTTTCCAACAATCGTTTACAGACAAATTATTTCACATATAATTCACAATATCACAATTCCAGTGGGTCAGAAGTTTACATACACTAAGTTGACTGTGCCTTTAATCAGCTTGGAAAATTCCAGAAAATAATAGCATGGCTTTAGAAGCTTCTGATAAGCTAATTGATATAATTTGAGTCAATTGGATGTGTAGCTGTGGATGTATTTCAAGGCCTACCTTCAAACTCAGTGCCTCTTTGCTTGACATCATGGGAAAATCAAAAGAAATCAGCCAAGACCTCAGAAAATAAATTGTAGACCTCCACAAGTCTGGTTCATCCTTGGGGGCAATTTCCAAACGCCTGAAGGTACCACGTTCATCTGTACAAACAATAGTACGCAAGTATAAACATCATGGGACCATGCAGCCGTCATACCGTTTAGGAATGAGACACGTTCTGTCTCCTAGAGATGAACGTACTTTGGTGTGAAAAGTGCAAGTCAATCCATGAACAACAGCAAAGGACCTTGTGAAGATGCTGGAGGAAATAGGTACAAAAGTATCTATATCCACAGTAAAACGAGTCCTATATCGACATAACCTGAAAGGCCGCTCAGCAAGGAAGAAACCACTGCTCCAAAACCGCCATAAAAAAGCCAGACTATGGTTTGCAACTGCACATGGGGACAAAGATAATACTTTTTGGAGAAATGTCCTCTGGTCTGATGAAACAAACATAGAACTGTTTGGCCATAATGATCATCGTTATGTTTGGAGGAAAAAGGGGGATGCTCGCAAGCCGAAGAACACCATGATGCACGGGGGTGGCAGCATCATGTTGTGGGGGTGCTTTGCTGCAGGAGGGACTGGTGCACTTCACAAAATAGATGGCATCATGAGGGAGGAAAATTATGTGGATATATTGATGCAACAGCTCAAGACATCAGTCAGGAAGTTAAAGCTTGGTCGCAAATGGGTCTTCCAAATGGACAATGACCCCAAGCATACTTCCAAAGTTGTGGCAAAATGGCTTAAGGACAACAAAGTCAAGGTATTGGAGTGGCCATCACAAAGCCCTGACCTCAATCCTATAGAAAATTAGTGGACAGAACTGGGTAGGTAAAGCCCCGCCTGCTAGGTAAAGCCCCGCCTTATCTCAGCTCACTGGTCACCATAGCAACACCCACCCGTAGCACGCGCTCCAGCAGGAATATTTCATTGGTCATCCCCAAAGCCAACACCTGTCTTTGGCCGCCTTTCCTTCCAGTTCTCTGCTGCCAATGACTGGAATGAATTGCAAAAATCACTGAAGCTGGAGACCTATATCTCCCTCACTAACTTTAAGCATCGGCTGTCAAAGCAGCTTACTGATAACTGTACCTGTACACAGGCCATCTGTAAATAGCACACTCAACTACCTCATCCCCATATTGTTATATATTTTTTGCTCTTTTGCACCCCAGTATCTCTACTTGCACATCATCATCTGCACATCCATCACTCCAGTGTTAATGCTAAATTGTAATTATTTCACCACAATGACCTATTTATTGCCTTATCGCCCTAATCTTACTACATTTGCACAAACTGTACATAGATTTTTCTATTGTGTTTTTGACTGTACATTTGTTTATCCCATGTGTAACTCTGTTGTTTTTGTCGCACTGCTTTAGTTTATTCTTGGCCAGGTCACAGTTGTAAATGAGAACTTGTTCTCAACTGGCCTACCTGGTGAAATAAAGGTAAAAATAAAACAATTTATAAACATTGTAATGATGACATCCTGTGAGCACTGTGTGATTCTGTAGCAGCTGACAACGTTTTGTTTTTACAGAACAGTTGGTGCTGTCTGATTAGGATATAAAGGGCCGGTCTCCAAGAGGCTGGTGATTACAGAACAGTTGGTGCTGTCTGATTAGGATATAAAGGGCCGGTCTCCAAGATGCTGGTGTTTACAGAACAGTTGGTGCTGTCTAATTAGGATTTAAAGGGCCTGTCTCCAAGAGGCTGGTGTTTACTGAACAGTTGGTGCTGTCTGATTAGGATTTAAAGGGCCTGTCTCCAAGAGGCTGGTGTTTACAGAACAGTTGGTGCTGTCTGATTAGGATATAAAGTGCCTGTCTCCAAGATGCTGGTGTTTACTGAACAGTTGGTGCTGTCTGATTAGGATATAAAGGGCCTGTCTCCAAGAGGCTGGTGTTTACAGAACAGTTGGTGCTGTTTGATTAGGATTTAAAGGGCCTGTCTCCAAGAGGCTGGTGTTTACAGAACAGTCGGTGCTGTCTGATTAGGATTTAAAGGGCCTGTCTCCAAGAGGCTGGTGTTTACAGAACCGTTGGTGCTGTTTGATTAGGATTTAAAGGGGCTGTCTCCAAGAGGCTGGTGTTTACAGAACAGTTGGTGCTGTCTGATTAGGATTTAAAGGGCCTGTCTCCAAGATGCTGGTGTTTACTGAACAGTCGGTGCTGTCTGATTAGGATTTAAAGGGGCTGTCTCCAAGAGGCTGGTGTTTACAGAACAGTCGGTGCTGTCTGATTAGGATTTAAAGGGGCTGTCTCCAAGAGGCTGGTGTTTACAGAACAGTCGGTGCTGTCTGATTAGGATTTAAAGGGCCTGTCTCCAAGATGCTGGTGTTTACTGAACAGTTGGTGCTATCTGATTAGGATTTAAAGGGGCTGTCTCCAAGAGGTCGGTGTTTACTGAACAATTGATTAGGATTTAAAGGAGTGCTCAGAAAGGACCAGTAAGATTTGTAATAAACTGGATGGATGTTTGTTTGACTTTACCAACGACTGCTCTCCTTTTTGTTCACCTGGAAATTCCTATTACAGTGTGTGTGTGTGTGTGTGTGTGTGTGTGTGTGTGTGTGTGTGTGTGTGTGTGTGTGTGTGTGTGTGTGTGACCACCGACAAAACAAAAGTTAATGGAATCTTCCAAGATGAATAAAGCACCTTTGCACTTTGCCTACCTTAAAATGTATATGACTGGACTTTACCTACCTTAAAATGGATGGGAGGGGACTTTACCTACCTTAAGATGTATGGGAAAGGACTTTACCTACCTTAAAATGGATGGGTTTGGACTTTACCTACCTTAAAATGTATGGGAAAGGACTTTACCTGCCTTAAAATGGATGGGAGGGGACTTTACCTGCCTTAAAATGTATGGGAAAGGACTTTACCTACCTTTTAATGGATGGGAGGGGACTTTACCTGCCTTAAAATGTATGGGAAAGGACTTTACCTACCTTTTAATGGATGGGAGGGGACTTTACCTGCCTTAAAATGTATGGGAAAGGACTTTACCTACCTTCAAATGGATGGGAAGGGACTTGGTTGTAACTTTTTCGTACCATACTTTTTAATTTGCTGTTTGGCTCAGTTACAAGAGCAGTGAGTCTGAATTGCTTTTCGTAATTATATTTTATATTTCTAGTTGTCCTAATGAATTGTCAATGTAAGATGTAACTTTGCATATATGTTATATGCATGTACATCAAAGAGCTCTCTAAGCTATATGTATACTAGATATCATTCTTAATATGCCTAATACATTTATGAGACAGCGCAGCATTAGATTTGACCCAATTGTAGAGTACGGTCATGTAGTTTGATGTATTAAGCATGTGGATTGGCAACATGAAGGGAATGCTAATCATGATGATATGGATATAAATGGTTTAGAAACAGAATGATGTGTGGGCTGAGGTGTTGTGTAACACTGTCACACACACTACTATTATATAGTTTAGTGCTAAGTTAATATTCATGGTTATATGAAATCTTGAGATTTTGGTAATTATTTGCATTAATCCACTGAATTAAGACGAATGTAGTGATGTATGGTGAAACAATTACTATAACTTTGAATCAGTGAGGCCCCTCCAAGCCCCCCCAACTCGAGGTATTGATGTGTTGAAGGTACCGAACTGTCTGTTAAAACAGTTGGCACACAGTTTGGACACTCATCGGTACAACACAAGACATGCAACCAGAGGTCTCTTCACAGTCCCCAGGTCCAGAACAGAGGCTGGAAAACACATGTATTAATTAGAGCCATGACTAAAGGGAACTCTTTGTGGACCCCAGGTAACACAAGCTAGCAATAAAACCAGATTAAAAAAAACTGATAAAAGAACACCTTACTGCACAAAGGGGACTGTGAAGAGACACAGCCATTTTATATATCTTGTATTAGAATTTGCAGTGTATTATGTATTATAAACTGGCTAGTTCGAGCCCTGAATGCTGATTGGCTGACAGCCGTGGTACATCTGACCGTATACCACGGATATGACAAAACATGTATTTTTACTGCTCCAATTACATTGGTAACCAGTTTATAATAGCAATAAGACACCTCTGGGGTTTGTGGTATATTGCCACGGCTAAGGGCTGTGTCCAGGCACTCCGCGTTGCATCGCACATATCAATAGTCCTTAGCCGTGGTATATTGGCCATACCATACCCACTCGGGCCTTATTGCTTAATTAGACAAAGTTATTGTGTGTATATACTGATATGTAGGCTATGTGTGACGTTTTAAATGTATGTAGTTCAGTCCTTGACTAATAATGTTCTATACTATGTATTATGTCATGTTTCATGTGGACACCAGGAAGAGTAGCTGATGCTTTTGCAGCGGCTAATTGGGATCCTAATAAATACCAAAAATACCAAAAACTGATGAAATGTATCAATCTCAGCACTAGATGGCGGTATAAACCCACTCTGTTATGACGGTTCAAAACCAGTAGTATCACTAAATGAATGGTGACCTCAAAACCTGTTCCTTCTTTCCAACTGTAATAAGAGATCCTCACATATTACCCACTCACATGGTTGTAATGTTTGACAAGTCATTACTACACAGAACCTTTGATGACTCAGTCTTCATCTGACAGGGGGGATGGGCTCTGTGACCAAACAGAGTCCTTGATCTACTCCACACATACAGGAGAGGTGGATACATGTTTTATTCACGCACCTATTTGTTCTTTACACCACCAAATGCAGTAGCAGCTGAGCCTGGTCTGAAGTATCATGAGTGCCCAACCCACAATGCAGTCCCGCTCCCTAATACAGCTCTACCTCATCAGACGTGACACATGACATCTTGATTTGATGGCTGATCAATGGGAACATTAGTTCTTCAGATCAACAGTATGCATGTTGGGGAATAAATATATGATTTCCTCGTCTCGCACTTCTCACTGTGGTTCCCTATACAAGGTTATTTTGCAACACTGTGACTTTCTCCTTTGAACCGCTTCCTCGCTGCCAAAGGTTATAATGAGCACTAGTTAACAGCCTGTGTGTGAGAGAGAAATAATGTTAGGGGCCCCACAACTGAGTAGGGGTTGGGGGGCTCCAGGGAGAAGGGGGCCCTTCCTACCCAGTGTGTGTCTGGCTCCTGAGGGTGTCCCTGACAGCCACAGGGTGTAATCCCACAGGCCACTGCAGGCTGGAGGCCCCGCAGGGCTCCCTTGGAACCAGGGGCCATGAGGAGGAAGAAGAGAAACTTCTTCCTATGGCCACCAGCATTTAATATGCAGTCAAATCGAACAGGGAGTGCTTACTCAGCACTTCAAAGGACTTTTTGACACCTTAGATTCTGCAGACTGGTAACAAGAGCGCTCGTTAGTTACAGATGTGGAGTAGGATGTTGCTGAGGAGGCTACAGTTTAATTGGATTGGGCAGAGGATCTTAGCAGCTTTTGTTTCTCCGCGCTATCAACTGCGAAGACCTTCAGATGATAATGTAATTAACACATTCAACCTAGGATTGTTTCAAGTCAACACAAACCTATTTCTGTTTCTGCAAGTCAATTGGTCAATTTATGAATTATTCCATATGTTTTTCCATAAAGTACCAGTCAAAAGTTTGGACACCTACTCATTTCAAGAGTTTTCCTTCATTTTTACTATTTTCTACATTGTAGAATAATAGTGAAGACGCCAAAACTATGAAATAACACATATGGAATCATGTAGTAACCAAAACATGTTAAACAAATCAAGATATATATATATTTGAGATTCTTCAAAGTAGCCACCCTTTGCCTTGATGACAGCTTTGCACACTCTTGCGCTTTCTCTCAACAAGCTTCGTGAGAATTAATTTCACTTAACAGGTGAAGGAAAAGCAGCCAACAAGTGCTCAGCATACAGTGGGGCAAAAAAGTATTTAGTCAGCCACTAATTGTGCAAGTTCTCCCACTTAAAAAGATGAGAGAGGCCTGTAATTTTCATCATAGGTACACTTCAACTATGACAGACAAAATGAGAAAAGAAATCCAGAAAATCACATTGTAGGATTTTTTCTGAATTTATTTGCAAATTATGGTGGAAAATAAGTATTTGGTCACCTACAAACAAGCAAGATTTCTGGCTCTCACAGACCTGTAACTTCTTTTTTAAGAGGCTCCTCTGTCCTCCACTCGTTACCTGTATTAATGGCACCTGTTTGAACTTGTTATCAGTATAAAAGACACCTGTCCACAACCTCAAACAGTCACACTCCAAACTCCACTATGGCCAAGACCAAAGGACACCAGAAACAAAATTGTAGACCTGCACCAGGCTGGGAAGAGTGAATCTGCAATAGGTAAGCAGCTTGGTTTGAAGAAATCAACTGTGGGAGCAATTATTAGGAAATGGAAGACATACAAGACCAATGATAATCTCCCTCGATCTGGGGCTCCACGCAAGATCTCACCCCGTGGGGTCAAAATGATCACAAGAACGGTGAGCAAAAATCCCAGTACCACACGGGGGGACCTAGTGAATGACCTGCAGAGAGCTGGGACCAAAGTAACAAAGCCTACCATCAGTAACACACTACGCCGCCAGGGACTCAAATCCTGCAGTGCCAGACGTGTCCCCCTGCTTAAGCCAGTACATGTCCAGGCCCGTCTGAAGTTTGCTAGAGAGCATTTGGATGATCCAGAAGAAGATTGGGAGAATGTCATATGGTCAGATGAAACCAAAATAGAACTTTTTGGTAAAAACTCAACTCGTCGTGTTTGGAGGACAAAGAATGCTGAGTTGCATCCAAAGAACACCATACCTACTGTGAAGCATGGGGGTGGAAACATCATGCTTTGGGGCTGTTTTTCTGCAACGGGACCAGGACGACTGATCCGTGTAAAGGAAAGAATGAATGGGGCCATGTATTGAAAACCTCCTTCCATCAGCAAGGGCATTGAAGATGAAACGTGGCTGGGTCTTTCAGCATGACAAAGATCCCAAACACACCACCCGGGCAACGAAGGAGTGGCTTCGTAAGAAGCATTTCAAGGTCCTGGAGTGGCCTAGCCAGTCTCCAGATCTCAACCCCATAGAAAATCTTTGGAGGGAGTTGAAAGTCTGTGTTGCCCAGCAACAGCCCCAAAACATCACTGCTCTAGAGGAGATCTGCATGGAGGAATGGGCCAAAATACCAGCAACAGTGTGTGAAAACCTTGTGAAGACTTACAGAAAACGTTTGACCTCTGTCATTGCCAACAAAGGGTATATAACAAAGTATTGAGATAAACTTTTGTTATTGACCAAATACTTATTTTCCACCATAATTTGCAAATAAATTCATTAAAAATCCTACAAATGTAAATTTCTGGATTTTCTTTTCTCATTTTGTCTGTCATAGTTGAAGTGTACCTATGATGAAAATTACAGGCCTCTCTCATCTTTTTAAGTGGGAGAACTTGCACAATTGGTGGCTGACTAAATACTTTTTTGCCCCACTGTATGTGGGAACTCCTTCAAGACTGTTGGAAAAGCATTCCAGGTGAAGCTCGTTAAGAGAATGCCAAGAGTGTGCAAAGCTGGCAAAGGGTGGCTACTTTGAAGAATCTAAAATCTAAAATATATTTTGATTTGTTTAACCCTTTTTTGGTTTCTACATGATTCCATATGTGTCATTTCATAGTTTTGATGTATTCGCTATTATTCTAAAATGTAGAAAATAGTAAAAATAAAGAAAAACCCTTGAATGAGTAGGTGTCCAAACTTTTGACTGGTACTGTATTTCCTGATCACATGACCTGACCAAGAAACACATCCCGACCCTATAACCTGGACAGATCAGGTAAACCTCTTGGCCTTAATCAACATAGATGAAGAGAGGTCACTAGGTTGTGTCCTGCCCCCTCCTAGCCTGTTGTTACGCCATCTCCTGACATTCTATGTTGTTTACATCCCAGACCTTAAGATCCCCACTTAATTAAACCGTCTGATTAGATTATTCAAACACTTACACCATTGAGATGATTGGAGATTCAATACAACAAACTGGGATAGTACACATGCAACTCCACATACTGTTGTGTAGCTACAGTGCATTCGGAAAGTATTCAGACCCCTTGACTTTTTCCACATTTTGTTACATTACAGCCTTATTCTAAAATTGATTAAATTGTCCCAACCCCGATCATTAATCTATACACAATACCCCATAATGACAAAGCAAAATCAGATTTTTTGAAATTTCTGCTAATATATAAATACATAAAAAAAAAGGAATATCTATTTACATAAGTACGCAGTACTTTGAAGCACATTTGGCAGCAATTAAAGCCTTGAGTCTTCTTGGGTATCAGGCTACAAGCTTGGCACACCTGCATTTGGGAGTTCCTCCCATTCTTCTCTGCAGATCCTGTCAAGCTCTGTCAGGTTGGATGGGGAGCGTCACTGCATAGCTGTTTTCAGGTCTTTCCAGGACAAAGGCCCTAAGCACACAGCCAAAAATGTGTGTGTTGGGTCATTGTCCAGTAAAAAAACAAATGATATTCCCACTAAGCGCAAACCAGATGGGATGGCATATCAAACCCGATGTTCGATCAGGTTCAAGTTCGGGTTCTGGCTGGGCCACTCAAGGATATTCAGAGACTTGTCCCGAAGCCACTCCTGCCTTTTCTTGGCTGTGTGCTTAGGGTTGTTGTCCTGTTGGAAGGTGAACCTTCGCCCCAGTCTGAGGTCCTGAGCGCTCTGGAGCAGGTGTTCATCAAGGGTCTCTCTCTACTTTGCTCCATTCATCTTTCCTTCGATCCTGACTAGTCTCCCGGTCCCTGCCACTGAAAAACATCCCCACAGCATGATGCTGCCATCACCATGCTTCACCGTAGGGATGGTGCCAGGTTTCCTCCAGATGTTACGCTAGTCATTCAGGCCAAAGAGTTCAATCTTGGTTTCATCAGGCCAGGGAATCTTGTTTCTCATGGTCTGAGAGTCCTTTAGGTGCTCCAAGCGGGCTGTCGTGCTTTTTACTGAGGAGAGCTTCTGTCTGGCCTGATTGGTGGAGTGCTGGTTGTGGAGAAGGAGATGGAGAAAGAACTCTGAAACTCTGTCAGAGTGACCATCGGATTCTTCGTCACCACCAAAACATTTCTAAAAACCTGTTTCCGCTTTGTCATTATGGGGTATTGTGTGTAGATTAATTCCTCATCAATTTAATGTAGTCAATTTTAGAAGAAGGCTGTAACATAACAAAATGTGGAAAAAAGGAAGGGGTCTGAATACTTTCCCGAATGCAAAATTATTTTCGTTTAATTAAATTACTTTCGTCATTTTTGGTTACAGGAAATTTACATTTCGAGTATAACGCTCAATGAAACACTGAACTACAACACCGGAAAAAAAACTGTTTGATATGTTGATCTAAATCAGGATTGCATTATGAATGTTGGTGCTCTTGGGGGGGGGGGGGGGGTCTTGTAGCATTCAAATATAGCCCACAGTGTAACCAAAAGTCTTTGCATTTTGAACAAAGAGGAAAATTGACAAATAAATGTGAGCAGTTCTCACAGCGCAGGTGTCGTCCGTTTTATGACAAACCAGTATTTCATAGTCCGTTACATAAGGAATGCTTGATTTGTC
>NC_074693.1:24485751-24488251 GCF_029448725.1 Salvelinus fontinalis | reverse complement strand
CTCTCATCATTATGACCCCTCCCACCAAGGCCCATAGAGAGTACAGGCCATCCACTCTCATTATTATGGCCCCTCCCACCAAGGCCCATAGAGAGTACAGGCCATCCACTCTCATCATTATGACCCCTCCCACCAAGGCCCATAGAGAGTACAGGCCATCCACTCTCATTATTATGGCTCCTCCCACCAAGGCCCATAGAGAGTACAGGCCATCCACTCTCATCATTATGGCCCCTCCCACCAAGGCCCATAGAGAGTACAGGCCATCCACTCTCATCATTATGACCCCTCCCACCAAGGCCCATAGAGAGTACAGGCCATCCACTCATCATTATGACCCCTCCCACCAAGGCCCATAGAGAGTACAGGCCATCCACTCTCATTATTATGGCCCCTCCCACCAAGGCCCATAGAGAGTACAGGCCATCCACTCTCATCATTATGGCCCCTCCCACCAAGGCCCATAGAGAGTACAGGCCATCCACTCTCATCATTATGGCCCCTCCCACCAAGGCCCATAGAGAGTACAGGCCATCCACTCTCATCATTATGACCCCTCCCACCAAGGCCCATAGAGAGTACAGGCCATCCACTCTCATCATTATGACCCCTCCACCAAGGCCCATAGAGAGTACAGGCCATCCTCTCTCATCATTATGGCCCCTCCCACCAAGGTCCATAGAGAGTACAGGCCATACACTCTCATCATTATGACCCCTCCCACCAAGGCCCATAGAGAGTACAGGCCATCCACTCTCATCATTATGGCCCCTCCCACCAAGGCCCATAGAGAGTACAGGCCATCCACTCTCATCATTATGGCCCCTCCCACCAAGGCCCATAGAGAGTACAGGCCATACACTCTCATCATTATGACCCCTCCCACCAAGGCCCATAGAGAGTACAGGCCATCCACTCTCATCATTATGACCCCTCCCACCAAGGCCCATAGAGAGTACAGGCCATCCACTCTCATTATTATGGCCCCTCCCACCAAGGCCCATAGAGAGTACAGGCCATCCACTCTCATCATTATGGCCCCTCCCACCAAGGCCCACAGAGAGTACAGGGCCCGACTTTGGCCCTTAATCCATCCATTCTCACTATGACCAAACCTGGCCCTTTATCCATCCACTCTGACCGTGGCCAGACCTGGCCCTTTATCCATCCACTCTAACCGTGGCCAGACCTGGCCCTTTATCCATCCACTCTAACCGTGGCCAGACCTGGCCCTTTATCCATCCACTCTGACCGTGGCCAGACCTGGCCCTTTATCCATCCACTCTGACCGTGGCCAGACCTGGCCCTTTATCCATCCACTCTGACCGTGGCCAGACCTGGCCCTTTATCCATCCACTCTGACCGTGGCCAGACCTGGCCCTTTATCCATCCACTCTAACCGTGGCCAGACCTTGTCTCTATGGCTAACAGACATTTATTTAACCACTCTCACTGTGGCCAGATCTGTCCCCTTAATTTAATCAGTTAGATCATTAATCAAATGGTTGTTACAGGACCGGAAGGCAGGGTAGAGAGGAGAGGGAGCCTCACCCCAGTATTCTATGTGAGAGCTGTAGACTTGGCCTCTGTCCTCAGGACAGTCCTGATGATGTGGGAATTTGTGAGTTAATTCCTATGAGTCCCACACTCTTAGAAAAAAGGTTACTTTTGGTTCCAGGTACAACCCTTTTTGGTTCCAGGTACAACCCTTTTTGGTTCCAGGTATAACCCTTTTTGGTTCCAGGTACAACCCTTTTTGGTTCTAGGTACAACCCTTTTTTGTTCCATGTAGAGCCATCTTTGGAAAGGGTTCTACATGGAATGCAAAAGGGTTCCACTTGGAACCAAAAAGGGTTGTACCTGGAACCAGGGATCTTCAAAGGGTTATCTTATGAGGACAGTAGAATAACCCTTTAAGGTTCTAGATAGCACCTTGAGCTTTCTCCCTCCCTCCCTCCCTCCCTCCCTCCCTCCCTCCCTCCCTCCCTCCCTCCCTCCCTCCCTCAGAGTCTGTACTAATGACAAAAGGAGAGCTCTGCACTGGCACCTTAGTGTGTGAAACACCAGCAAATCTGGATCCAACCCAAAACATCAAATACCCACAATCCTCCTCTGGGACATCATATTATTACACTGGATGAACATGTACACCCCCTCATATGACTGAGTAGAGAGAGACAGACACTCTGTTCTTCTGCTGTGATGATGTCAGCCTCAGGGACCTTTTAATGTACGTAGTTGCATGGCATGGTTCTGACAGCCAGGCGTTTGCATTACTATGTGAATAAATATATATAGTCCATCATTTGATGTGTTTTTCAAGAGGGAGAGAGAGCGAGAGGAAGCGAGAGAGAGGGAGAGAGGGGAAGAGAGAGAGAGAGAGAGACAGAGAGAGAGAGAGAGAGAGAGAGAGCGTGAGGAAGCGAGAGAGAGGGAGAGAAGGGAAGAGAGAGAGAGAGAGAGCAAGGGAGCGAGAGAGAGAGAGAGAGAGCAAGAGAGA
>NC_074693.1:24474820-24483058 GCF_029448725.1 Salvelinus fontinalis | reverse complement strand
TGGCTATTTTTACAAGCTATTTTCCTGTCTTCTCGGTGCCAGTCTGTCTAGCCGTCTGTGTCTATAGGGGTATAACTCACGTGTCAGAGCTCTCGGCCTCCAGCACCGACTGGACAGGCAGGTAGCCCCGCTGAGGGTGCTTACTGAAGTACTGCTTCGACCGGAACTTGTTCTTCAGTGTCTTGGCAAAGTCCCGCATCTTCTCTCCTGAGGTGGTCTGACACATGGTTTACATGAAGGGACCGGGATGGAGGAGAGAAGAGGGTGATGAGGGGTGGGGGGGGAGGAGAGGAGAGGGGGGTGAGGGGTGGGGGTGGAGGAGAGGAGAGGGGGATGAGATGTGGGGGTGGAGGAGAGGAGAGGGGGATGAGGGGTGGGGGTGGAGGAGAGGAGAGGGGGATGAGGGGGGGTGGAGGAGAGGAGAGGGGGATGAGGGGTGGGGGTGGAGGAGAGGAGAGGGGGATGAGGGGGGGTGGAGGAGAGGGGGATGAGGAGAGGAGAGAGGGATGAGGGCGAAATGGAGGAGAAGGGGGTGGGGGATGGGGTATGGAGGAGAGGCGAGGTGGATGGGGGGATGGAGGAGAGGGGGATGGGGGAGGTTAGGGGCAGTGGGAGGACAGGAAGACAAAGTGAACCACTTTAGAATTCTCCATACTCCATACTGCACATACGCGTGCACGCAGGGACGCACACACACTTGTGCACACATGCACCCAGACCCACACCCACACCCACACCCACACCCACACACACACCCACACACAGACACACACAGACACACACAGACACACACAGACACACACAGACACACACAGACACACACAGACACACATAGACACACATAGACACACATAGACACACCCGCGCACACACACGCACCTTGTGTTGAACTAAACTTTGTGATAGTGCCCTGCGGCTAATCCAGTACTCTGTCTCCCTCGGACCTGACTACCCACATCCACTCCATCATACAACCTAGCAGTATAGAAGTCAAAGCCCAGGTGAAAAACTCCAGCTCAACTCCACTTCAAACTTCCCCTGGTTGACATACTGCCCTGGGAGAAATGATTTGGATGTCTCTCTGCCATATCTCCCAGCCTCCATTGACTGCAGCTGAAGTAGTGTGCTAGTGTGGCCTCCTCTTTGTGCACTCTCTTAAAGGGGCAATCTGCAATTGCTATATCCATTTTTGGACTGATAAATTAATTATATATGCCCATTGATTTGGAAGAATATCACTTATACATGCCTTATGGGCTTAGTTCAGCTGTCGTACCCTGTCAGAACTCACATTATAAACATGTCTTACTTCACTGTTTGTAAACAATGTAATTGTATGCAAACAATGTATAGCCTCAAAACATGGTTAAAGAGATAGTACACCCAAATTACTAAATTACATATTGGTTTCTTTACCCTGTAAGCAGTCAAGGTATGACAGCAATCAATGATTTGGTTTAGTCCCCTTGGCACTGTTTCCACATGCTAACGTACAAGCATTTGTGGCACGAATCCCATTCAAGACATGGGACCGATACAAACATTTTTCACGCATCATGTTCAAAACATTTATAAGTGACTTTGTTGAGGTTTACAATCAATTTGAGATACTTTCGTATGATTTGGACACGTGTGAAAAATGCTAATATCGGTCCCATGACTTGAATACTTACAGGGTAAGGAAACCAATGTGTCATTTTAAAACTACAATTTTGATATCACGGACGGTCAGTCCTTGCATCCATAGCTCTGTCTATGCATTTGAGAGTGGTTACATATCTCCAGCCACAACCCTCAGCTGTGGACCGAAACAGTGGAGGGGTGGCCACTTTGTTATTGTTTAAACTGCAGATTGCCTCTTTAAGAGAAAAGTGTAGGTTATAGTGCGGGCTGTGTCTGAAATGGCACCCTATTCCCTACATAGTGCACTACTTTTGACCTTTAATAGGGTGACATGCAGGAGGCAGCCTGGGTGCAGTACTCTTTCTTACTGGGGTATAGTACTCCATGATGGGGTATTGGAGCTGCTTCTTTCCCTTGGTGGTGCGTCCCGTGAGGAAGCACGTCTGGCAGATGTCCACGTTGAATTGTTTCAGACTGCGGTACCTGTCAGGACAGATCGGTAGAATGGATGATCATATCACAGTCAGTAACAGAGAAGCCACATTAATAGCTCTATCCTATGTGTGCGTGTGTGTATGTGTGTGTGTCACACATCCACCTTTCATCTCTGATAGAGGTACAATAGACCTGCCTGAATCCCTTGATGGGGCACTGTTTACAGATGTAACACTTGGCCTGGTGCTTGGCGGACTCGGCCACAGCCACACGCTGTAGAACAGCCAGCCACACTACAGACTGGGGCTCCAGGCTCATCCACTCCAGGAAATGAGATACCTCGATGGCTGGCTTCCCTGGGGCCTACGGGAGGAAGAACATAGGAAACATTTTACCTGAGTATCTTGTACTTGTTCTGTCTCCTGCTTGATTGTCTGTAAAATGCTACTATCCATTACAGTTATGCAGAACAATTGACCTACAGTACCACTTCATCAAACTACCTGCAGTTCCATATGGTACGTATTACTAGGCAATTACATATTCCATTAAAGTTCCCCTGGAAGAACTCTGTTAAAAGCACAAATACATAAACAGGAGGTTGATAGCGGCCAGAGAGAGGGGTGACATGCGTGAGGGCCGTGAGTATCTGTTGCTGTTCTAACGTTCCAAAGCAATTCCTGTGTTAGAGAGACTGCAGATAAACGGGATCACAGGAAGTCAGGTGAATAAAGTACAGCCTCACCAAGCGCAGAAAATCCATAATGTGCTAAATTCTCATTAAGTGTGCATCAGAGATGCATTAAAAGGTTGATTTCCCTGGAGCCTCGTCTCGGCTATGCCAAAGCAGGGTAATTAACGTATGTGTGTGTGCGTGCGTGTTATGGCTGCTGGAGTGCTGGAGTGGATGCTGGAGTCTCCAGGGGAACGAGGCTCCTCGGCTCTCTGCTCTTTTCTCTGCCCTGCTCTCCTTAACTCTCCTCTCCTCTCCTCAACTCTCTCCTCAACTCTCTACTCTCCTCTCCTCAACTCTCCTCTCCTTAACTCCTCTCCTCTCCTCAACTCTCTCCTCTCCTCAACTCTCTCCTCTCCTCTCTACTCTCCTCAACTCTCTTCAACTCTCTTCAACTCTCCTCTCCTCTACATGGGACTATCCTAGCTAGTAGAACTGGACCCACTGACTGTCTACAGTATCAATAACTAATAGAACTGGACCCACTGACTGTCTACAGTATCAATAACTAATAGAACTGGACCCACTGACTGTCTACAGTATCAATAACTAATAGAACTGGACCCACTGACTGTCTACAGTATCAATAACTAATAGAACTGGACCCACTGACTGTCTACAGTATCAATAACTAATAGAACTGGACCCACTGACTGTCTACAGTATCAATAACTAATAGAACTGGACCCACTGACTGTCTACAGTATCAATAACTAGTACAACTGGACCCACTGACTGTCTACAGTATCAATAACTAGTAGAACTGGACCCACTGACTGTCTACAGTATCAATAACTAATAGAACTGGACCCACTGACTGTCTACAGTATCAATAACTAGTAGAACTGGACCCACTGACTGTCTACAGTATCAATAACTAATAGAACTGGACCCACTGACTGTCTACAGCAGGGGTGTCAAACTCAAATACCCAGTGGGCCAAAATGTAAACCTGAACAAAGTCGCGGGCCAACATTAAACAAATGAACCTTTTAATATGGACCCAAACAAGTTTTTCTTTAACATTGAATATGGAACAAGCATCGCTTATTACCATACAATATATAATTTAATAGTGGAGGCATGCAAAATCGAATTTCAAATGAAAAAACACATCAATGGCATTCATTTATTAAATAAATAAAATTTAAATAAAAATCGTATGCCTCTTTTCTATTTGCAGCCTTCTGATTTAAATACCAAAATACACTTTTTCCACTGGCTAATAATTTTACAAATAAAATGATAATAAATCAATCAACCATTCAAGCCCATGCCTTGTAGCAAGAAAAAGTGCACAAAGAAAACGTTAATTATTGCACACTGATCTAATCTGATGTGCCAAAGCCAGATACCTGAAATCCTCAGTATCGAGCGAAGGTGTTCATCAGTCAGACGTCTCCTGTGAGTTGTTTTGGTCATCTTCATCGAGGAGAAAAGTTGCTGGCATAGATAAGTGCTGCCGAACATGGAGAGCATCTGAGCAGCTTGGGTGCGGAGCTGAGGCATTGTGTCAGGGATGAACCGTGGAAACTGTGCGGCGCCCACAGCATCATACTTTGACTTCAGCGTGTCGTTGCACTGGAGTTCAATCAGCTCCATTTGGATGTTGGTTGGTGCATTTTCCACATCAATTGCGAAGGGATTAATAAACAGTTCAAACCTACATTTCTGGACATCGAAGTCGGCAAATCGCCGGCTAAACTCAGCGGCGAGAACACTGAGTTTTTCAGCAAACTGTGCGCATGGGAACACGGCGGTAAGATTCATCATGCACTTTTTCACGAACTCTCCCTCATTAAAGGGCCGGTCTGATTTTGCGATCTCTGCTGCCACTATATAACTAGCCTTTACAGCAGCCTCACTTTGTGATGTGGCTTTTTTGAACATATTCTGTTGTGAAACCAAACTTCTTTTCATCTCCTCTACTTTCTGGCTCCTTTGAGTCATGTCCAGGTCCTTGTATTTGTCATGGTGTTTCGTTTCATAGTGTCGTCTAATGTTGTAATCCTTACTTACAGCCACGTTGACTCCACAAACAAGACAAACAGGTTTGTCTTTTACATAAACAGATATTCTGCCTCCCACTTGTCCAGAAAGCTCCTGTTTTCTGCCTTTCTTTTCGCCATTTTTGGGAAGGGATAGCGCGCTGACAGTTGTGGCGTCTATGTTGCTATGACTACTGTCACAGAGGAGAGGGCGTTTCTGGGTCCTGTCCTGATTGGCGCGCGAAAACAACAGCAGAGCATTATGGGATTCGTAGTATTAGCGGTGAATGCGCTGTATAATACCGGCGGGCCAGCTCTAGTAGTAATTTGGTATTGTCTCGCGGGCCAAATATAATTACCCCGCGGGCCAAATTTGGCCAGAGTTTGACACCCATGGTCTACAGTATCAATAACTAGTACAACTGGTCCCACTGACTGTCTACAGTATCAATAACAAATAGAACTGGACCCACTGACTGTACAGTATCAATAACTAATAGAACTGGACTCACTGACTGTCTACAGTATCAATAACTAATAGAACTGGACCCACTGACTGTCTACAGTATCAATAACTAATAGAACTGGACCCACTGACTGTTTACAGTATCAATAACTAATAGAACTGGACCCACTGACTGTCTACAGTATCAATAACTAATAGAACTGGACCCACTGACTGTCTACAGTATCAATAACTAATAGAACTGGACCCACTGACTGTCTACAGTATCAATAACTAATAGAACTGGACCCACTGACTGTCTACAGTATCAATAACTAATAGAACTGGACCCACTGACTACATAAAGCAACAATAACCAAAACACACACAACGTACACTCTCCATGGCCTCATAAAGTACAACAGATTTCTCTCTATATACATACAGCCCACGGAGGGCCACAGCACAGAATGTCTACTGCAGTGTAACTTCCTCCCTCTGATCCTGCCATCCTCTATGGAGAGCCAAACCCATCTGCCCCTCTGTCATGAATGACTCCCCTATACCTCTACGCTACACCCTACAACCTACACCCTACACCCACAGAACGTGCTAGCGCGTGTCATCCCCTCACTTTGACTTTATTGCCATGCCAACGTGATAAATTGTTTATCTGGGCACTTCTGATTGGAACTACACTGATAATAAAATCTGCTCATAAAAGACATGACATACAGCAAATAGAGTTGACAAACAGGGTTTTAATCCCCTGTGGCTGATATCAGGAGCATGGACGGGAATCGAGCGACATTTAATTACGGGTCGGCTGTAAAAAAGGGAAGATTTTTTAGAAAGGTTTTAAAAAGCCACCGCCCAAAAACCTAGTACCTACTCGTCCCAACTCTACCATTAAAGGGACTGCTTTAAAAATACATTTCTCTACTGAGCTAAATGCCATGAGACGGGATTTCAAAAAAGCTGATCCCCCATGTATAAGAGTGGAAATGACAATGCCCTAGGTTCTTCCATGTCTCCATCTGCAACACTTTGAAATGATGTTATGCCCATAGATTCCATATGGTTCCCCTAACAGTATGTTAAACCAGATTGGTTTCACAAAACAAATTTAAAAATGTCCACAGACCACATTGGTTCACACAGGATTTCACTCAGAAAGAGCAATTTTATCAGTAACACCTATGATCAATGACCCCAACATAGTGTATTGTAAGCACATTTATGATGCTTAAAGGCCCAGTGGCGTCAAAAACTAGACTTGACTGTGTTTTATATATATTTCCATATATACTGTGGAAAGTCAGTTAAGAACAAATTCTTATTTACAATGACGGCCTACCCCGGCCAAACCCCAACCCGGACGATGCTGGGCCAAATCTGCGCCGCTCGAAGGGACTCCCAATCACGGCCGGTTGTGATACGGCTTGGAATCGTACCAGGGTCTGTGGTGACACATCTAGCACTGAGATGCAGTGCCTTAGACCGCTGCGCCACTCGGGAGCCCAAAATACTGTGAAATGTTGAAAATTATGATAATGCCTTTTTAAGATCTGTTTGAAAAGACTGCCTGATATTTCAGCCTGTTTTGGTGGGATGGAGTTTTGGCCTGCCTGGTGACATCACCAAAAAAAAGAGAATTTCAAACCTCTCTGCCAATAACAGCTCACTCAGACCACTCCCAGACAGTCCTAGCAAAATTCTTGCTTGAGAAATTGTGTGGTGTCTGCGTGCGTCTATGTATGTGTTTGTGGCCTGCGCGCGTCTGTCTGTGTGTGTGTCTGTCTGTGTGTGTGTGTAGGTGATCTCACCATACGGAAGCAGCTGCGTACACTGGGCTCCACATTGCTCCCCCCGAAGGCGGCCACCTCTCCCAGCTGTCGGGGGATCTGGATGGCTTCATAGAGCAGCATAGTGAGGTAACGCTGGTCTGTCAGACCCCCTGGACCAGACACCTGCCTGAACAGGTCTGACAAAACATACAGGGTTAATAAATATGTGTGTGTGTGTGTGTGTGTGTGTGTGTGTGTGTGTGTGTGTGTGTGTGTGTGTGTGTGTGTGTGTGTGTGTGTGTGTGTGTGTGTGTGTGTGTGTGTGTGTGTGTGTGGGTGGGTGTGTGTGGGTGGGTGTGTGTGGGTGGGTGTGTGTGTGAGACTCTATGTTCACCCATGTGTAATGTGTAGTATCTAAGCCTGTGTGTAATGTGTAGCATCTAAGCCTGTGTGTAATGTGTAGTATCTAAGCCTGTGTGTAATGTGTAGTATCTAAGCCTGTGTGTAATGTGTAGTATCTAAGCCTGTGTGTAATGTGTAGTATCTAAGCCTGTGTGTAATGTGTAGTATCTAAGCCTGTGTGTAATGTGTAGTATCTAAGCCTGTGTGAAATGTGTAGTATCTAAGCCTGTGTGTAATGCGTAGTATCTAAGCCTGTGTGTAATGTGTAGTATCTAAGCCTGTGTGTAATGTGTAGTATCTAAGCCTGTGTGTAATGTGTAGTATCTAAGCCTGTGTGTAATGTGTAGTATCTAAGCCTGTGTGTAATGTGTAGTATCTAAGCCTGTGTGTAATATCTAAGCCTGTGTGTAATGTGTAGTATCTAAGCATGTGTGTAATGTGTAGTATCTAAGCCTGTGTGTAATGTGTAGTATCTAAGCCTGTGTGTAATGTGTAGTATCTAAGCCTGTGTGTAATGTGTAGTATCTAAGCCTGTGTGTAATGTGTAGTATCTAAGCCTGTGTGTAATGTGTAGTATCTAAGCCTGTGTGTAATGTGTAGTATCTAAGCCTGTGTGTAAAGTGTAGTATCTAAGCCTGTGTGTAATGTGTAGTATCTAAGCCTGTGTGTGTATACAATATGTCTGCTTGTGTGAACGAGAGTATATTTAAGCAATAAGGCACGAGGAGGGGGTGATATATGGCCAATATACCATGGCTAAGGGCTGTTCTTGAGCACACACAACGCGGAGTGCCTGGATACAGCCCTTAGCCATGGTATATTGGC